>NC_067474.1:149129133-149241633 GCF_947179515.1 Apodemus sylvaticus
CCTTTGTACATCCTAGCTTGATGCCTGGTTTGGTGACCAAAACTGTTTTATGCCTAGGACACATGAAAATCCAATCTAATCCAAATCCAGGCACCACAGTGTGGGAGGCGGGTGGAAGACAGACAGACAGACCTGGGTTCATCATGCCAGGCGGTGCGGGCTGGGAAAGACCTCACAGACCTGCCCTCTGCCCCACAGTGCAAGTGGGCCCCGCCTACGACTGCGCAGTGTAGCTGGAGGGGGGCGGGGAGACAGACCTGCATACTGCCATGCCACCCACAGACCTGCCCTCCTGAGAGCTACAGGTGAGCCGTAGACACCCACTCGCCACCATGCTGCAGTCCAGGGGATGTCAACCCGGGGCCTGTCAGCCACATAGACAGCAGCAGCAGGACTCACCACAATGTGCACGCATGTGGTGGGCACATGGGAGAGAAAGAGAAGAGGAGTGGCTTGAACATTATGGAGAGAGGTGGAACTGGAGACTGGAGGGAGGAGAGGAGGAGCCTGCTGTGAGAGGCCAGCCCTGCCGCTTGGCGCCATGGCGAGGTACCAGCTTGAGCTTCCTCTGAGGGGCATGTCTGGGTCCATGACTCCGCAGCAGCAGGGGTTGGTGTTGCTGTATGTGGCTTATAATGCCATTAGAGAACATGGCGACTTCTCTGGTAGGGGACCAGGTGGATGTGCAGGGGCTGTGCAGAACTGGCCCCTCCCCTTACTGGCCCCTCCCATCACTGGCCCCTCCCATCGCTGGCGGCAGCATTTGGGAGAGCAGACCCTGAGCACTGTGCCCAGGCCACAGTAGAGATGGCCCTGGTGAGGGGGTGTGGGTGATCGAGGCCTGAGGGCCTGAGTGTGGGAGAGAGCTTACTCTGCCTCTTGTCCATTGTGGTCTTGAGCACAGGAGAGCCGGCCCTGCCCCTCACCAGCTGCAGTATTTGCAAGAGGGGGCCCTGCTCCTGGCCTGGACAACACAGTAGAGCTGACCCTGGTGGTAGGATGTGGGTAAGGCCTTCCTGAGGGTGAGAAGACAGGAGAGCTGGCCCCATGCCACTGATCTGCCACGAGGTGGTGTGGGTACGGGGTGATGCTCTCTCACCCATCCCCATCAGTGACCCTCGACACCTGTGGTCCACCTGTGTGATCCTTAGAAGAACTAACCTCGAGGGCGTGAGGGGGAGAGCTAATCCTGCCTGCTCCCTGGATGTAGCACTTGGGGGAGCGGTCCCTGCACCTCACCTGGGCAACACAGGGAGGCATGGGTGCAGGTGAGAAGTCTCAAGATGTGAGAGCAGGAGAGCCGACCCTGCCTCCTGCCAATGACAGCAGTGGTGGCCCAGCCGGAGCAGTGCTGGAGTGCTCACCCTGGCGTGGGGCTAAGAGAGAGCCAGGGGGCTGACCACCTCAGCCACCGGCCAGGCCCAGATCCAGGGACTAAGTTGGCCCACCCCAAATCAGTAGCATCTGTGAATGATTGGAATTAGAGAAAGCACCACTCCCAGTGACCCAAAGCTGTGGGATCTCCAAGACACAGGGTAACAGCACAATAACGGGAAGGAGTCCCGGTGAGAATCCGATATGGACGGTGTCACAGAAGCCAGAGACTTGGGAACCAGACCAGTGAACATTCGCTAGTAAAGATGTGTGGACAGAGGGCTACACTGCGAGACACGCCGTGACGGGAGACACGCCGTGACACACTACAGCTTCCACGATGAGAAGTTTCTCTATGCTTTGGTTTTTGTTTTGCTCCGTTTTGGAGAGGAGATGAACTGGATTCGGGTGTTTCAAAGGTGTTGACTTAATGAGCAGGCTGGTAGATCTCAGGTATTTTCTTCCAAACTGCATGGAGCTCCCAAACGGGGGAGGGGAGGCAGGAGAAGTGAGAGGGGGAGTTCTTAGGGTTTCCGAGTTGGGGTGAGGGGTGAGGGTGGGGCAAAAGGTGGGAGGGGTGGAAGGGGCGAGGTTGAATATAGAAAGCAGGAGCTTCCATCATCCCAAAGGCTGAACCCTGCTGGAGACAGAAAGCTGTGTGTTCAAATTCCTCAATTTGCATTTCCCTGGTTTCTAAGGAGGTGAAGCATTCTCTTAGTCTTATCCTGGCTGTTTGGGTTTCCTGCCGCTGAGGTGCTTGCTCATGGCCTTTGTTTTTTCTTTTTCTTTTCTGTGACTTCCTCCTCTTTTCACACAGGAAGAAACTACAGTTTAAAAAAAACATAGAGTGATTTGCATAGTTAGGGAACTGATTTACATGCAAGGCAGAAAACCGTGTTAGCTATCACGAGGTGCTTGCTCAAGACCTGGTGGAATGAATTTAAATGGGCAGAGAGGCACCTCACCAGGTGTCAAAAGGAGCATGCGCTCTAGAGTTCATCGCCTGCAGTGGAGCATGCGCTCCAGAGTCCGTGGTCTGCAGTGCTATTGCACCGGCAAACCTGCCTCCCCCCCATCCCCCCGTTGTTCCTATGTGATGTGAGCCGACCCTGGGGTCCACGCCTGGTTATCCTTGCCGGAGAATAAGCCTATCCCAGGTAAATGGGAACACTGGGCTAGCAGCGGAGCGCGCTCAGCAGTGATCTATTTCCCTCTCTCCTTCTTCATGCACGTGACTGTGGGCTCCAAATCAAGTGGCATGGGGGTTGCCAGGACTTCAGTGTGTCGCCCCACAGTTCATACACTGGAAAGTTGGTCCCCAGTGCGAAAGTGTTGGGACCTAATAAAAGGTGATTGGGTCACAGACTAACACAGTTATCGTGAAAATAGGTTAGTTGTCGCAGGAGTGGGTCGGTTTTCTCTCCCACTTTCTGGCCATGTGGCAGATGCTGTCCACTGTGTGACTGAACACTGAGAAGACCCTCAGTAAGCTAGGAGCTGATGGCACTCAGGATTGGGGCAGGAGGATTTCTGTGAGTTTGAGGACAGTCAGGGCTGCACAGAGAGACCCTGTCTTGAGAAACTGAAAACAAAACAAAACAAACAACAAAGAGGAGGACCTTCACCAGAGTCAGCTTCTACCTCTCAGCCTCCAAGATTTATTTTCTTCAGTGATTACTCAGCCTGGTGGTGTACACCCTATGGCAGCCACAGGAACAGATCAAGGCATGCCGCGAGAGGCCGGTGACCCCCAGATTGCCCAGTCCTGATGCTCAGCCTTGGGACAGTGTTAGCCTTATCAGGTGAACGGGACTTTGGGATGTAATTAGGTTAGAGACCTTGAGGTGGGAGGTCATCAGGCAGGAAGCTGCGACCATGGGAGGGAGGCAAGGTCAAAGGTGAGGAGGTAGGGACAGGAGGGACTCCCTGGGGATGAGGTTGGAGAGACACACCTTGGTGACTCTGGGAGGCCTGTGAGCAGAGGGATAATGACCACCTTTGGAAGCTGAAGAAGGGGAGCAAGAGATTCTCTCCTGCATCTCTGGAAGGATAGTGGCTCTGCTGGAGTTGGCCCTGCCTATTTTGGACTTCTGATCCCTGAAGTGTAAGAGAATCGGTCTTGGTTTCTGCCTGCCGTCTTAGAACAGAGCTCAGGGCCTCCACATGCTGGATAAGCGCCAACCTCAGTCCTTAGCATTGTGTTGGGCCACTAAATGGGTAATTCTCACCACAGTGGCAGGAAATCAATATGGCAGCATCTCAGAAGGGCTAAGTCTTCTAAAGGGGAGGAAAAACTTGATAGTGAAGAAGTAACAACAGTCACCACCTTTAGCATTTCTATTGCACTAAGAAGTATTCAAAACTCTAGTTCTAAACTATCTGTGTCAGTGTCCCACAATTGATTGGAGAGACTGCTCAGAGGTTAAGAGCACTTGCTGCTTTTGTAGAGGACTAGTTTGGTTCCCAGCACACACACCAGGGCAGCTATGGAGGATCTGACATCCTCTTCTGGCCTCTGTGGGTGCTACACACACATGGTGTATACATCCACGCAGACACCCCTGCACACATAAATAACTAAGAATAATAGCCACACAACCAAGGAAAGCACAAACCGTCATCCGACTTGGCAGCTGAGAACAAACCAAGGGGGCCCAAACCATGTGGGAAATTTGACTTTATTTTATGTCCTTGGAGGGGCTGGTACTTCAATCCAGGGCCACTTGTGACAGCTCATCGTGATTTTCCTGAAGTAGAGGTTGGAGGTCTGGGTAGAGGACAGGTGGCAGAGGTTTGGGAGCTGGCAGGTCTCTGGCATGTGCAATTCGCCAGACATTGGTCTGCATCTAGTGTTGTTCTAAAGCAGGGGAGACAAAGCACAAGTGCTCCGTGAAGAGCCAAGGCCCTGTGGCATAGTAGAGACCTGCAAGAGAGCACGGCTACAAAAAGCCTGGGAATAAAATGGAGATCCGGTGTCATGAGTTCAATATAATCCATCTCCTCTGAGGTCCATGTTGAAATACAGTCTTCACCAAGAACTACTAAGAGGTGGGACTAAGCAGGAGCTTTCAAAGGTGATGAAGACTCATTAGCACCCACTCATGCCTTTAATGGACCAACAGATCAATGGGCTAATGGGGTAGTGGTTTATCTAGAGAACGATCTCTGCACAGCCAACGTGACAAGGTCTCTCAGATACTGCCTGTTGACATCTGATACCCTGTGCCACCTGGGGACTTTCCTGAGTATCTTCAGACACCCAGTAGAGAAGCCATCCCTAGATATGGGCCCATGGCTTTGGACCAGAACCAGGAGTGGAATTAGATCTCTTTTTAATAGCTTTCCCACCAGAGATAGTTGGACATGCCTTTAATTTCTGTACTTGGGAGACAAGGGCAGGCAGATCTCTTGAGTCTGAGGCCAGCCTGGTCTACACGGTGAATTCCATGGCAGCCGGAGCTACATTGCAAGATCCAGTCTCAAAACCAAACAAAAGCCTACTAGTCTGTACTGTTGTGTTACTGATAACAGAAAACGGACTGAGACATTGTGTCTAGCGGGGCGGCCTCTGGGGAGAGAGTGGAGGAGCTTATGTAGGGAGTGGGAGGCGGGAAGATGCTGTGCCCAGGGGCGGCAGGCTGGAGAAGGTGGCAGCGCCTGCATGTCCATCAAAGTCCCACCCTAGGAGAAAGCACACAACTCCATGTGAACACTCCAGAAGGCTTTTGGAGAACCGTGGATAGAGGGTGGCAAGGGTCAGAGGTCAAGAGGAATAAACAACTCACAAGCTTGAGGAAATGCGTTCCTTCAGTGGGCAGCGGAAGGGGAACAAACGCAGTATACACGCCTAGTGTCCCTGCAGCCAGGTCAGGAAACCCTAAGACCCCAGGCTGCGGAGGGTTCCGTGAAGCAGGCGCTCTCGTCCGTGTCTGAGGAGAGCGGAGCTACTCGAAGCCCACGTGGCAAACGTCTATTGGAACGTTTCCCTGGGATGCTCACGACCATTGCCTTCTCTGAGGAGCTGAGCCTCGAGAAAGAAAAGAAAAACCTTCCCACGAGAAGTGCTTCCTGCAACCCTGTGTGGTGAATAAAATAACAGCCCAAGGATGCAGAAACAGAATGTCATTGTTGTCTCTACGTAGTGAAACGGCACACAGCGTTCAAACCACCGGCGGCGAAGAAGGAGGGTTTATTGCCTTACACATAACAGGCTGGCACAGCAGCCGTGCAGAAGCAGAACATGGCATGTTCATTAATGTGGTTTGAAGAAACACGTGGCAATATAAATAAGTTATCCATCCCGTTGGCTACTTTCAGACAGCACGGCTGACTCCCGCTGCGGCCCTGTGACAACTTCCCAGCACTGTTCATGACTCATTCTGAAAACTCTGCTCCCCCCGAGACAGCCCGCCACCCTCCTCCCGAGCCTCAGGATGGCTGGCAGCTTTGAATCTACTTGCTTGACTCCCATCCTGGCTGTTCTTCCTGCCTCGTGGATGTGGGGTTGTGCGGCCCTGGTCTTGATGTAACTGACTCACTTAGCATTGTTTTGAGAAAGGATTCAAGAGATGAAAGGCAGACAAAAAGAAGATTCAAGGAAAATGTCCCAAACCTTGAGGTTGTCTTCAGGCAACAGGTTTGTGTGTCGTTTTCAAATTTCTTTCTACATTTGCCATTTCTGAGTGGTTTAGATTACACTTCTATATGATTTAGATTACACTTTTAATAATAGGTGAGATGTTTCTTTTTATTTTAAATGGAATTATATATGTATGTATATATATATTTATATATATATACACATATATATGTACACTATTATATTATATAAGTACACTGTAGCTGTCTTTAAACACACCAGACCAGAAGTGGGCAAAGATATGGAACTCAAGAGACAAGGGAAGCAGTGCTTTTCAAATGTGTGTCTGAAGCCACGTGAGATTCTGAGCTCAAGACAAAATGCCCATATGAGATGTAAGCCATGTGGGTGTCTGTCTCTCAGCTTGTCCTTCCAGAAGCCACTGACTTCTGTGTCCTGAGCCCAAGAGCCAGGGACATGGAAGGCTGCCCTGGTTAATTCCCCGCTACCCAGGATTGATTAGACGACAGACCAGGAGCCAACTGATACGCCCAGCGCAACTCGTGAGTCATCCGTTCCTCTCCCAGGGATGGTTAACAACATTTGTTTGCTGTCTCCCAAGCCAGCCAAACAGCCCTTAGGGACTGAGGAGGTCAGACTCCACCCGCTGAGTGAGTTAAGAGGAGGAACTGGGTTGGTTTAAAGGGAACCTTTGTGGGTAGGAACGGAGAGCTGGTGGAGGGGACACGAGAGCGCATCCACCCCGTACCACTCTTGGAAGATCCTTGCGGGCCCGGATCTTTCTGGGTCTAGCACCTCCACCCTCCAGCCTTGGGAAGCCTTATAGAGGTTTCATAAATATTCATCCCCTGGATGAACCAAGAGCCTTGTGTCATGGAGACAAACAGCTTATTTGAGGTGTGGCACGCTCATCTTGGGAAACTAGCAAGACACTGGAAAGTTACGATAAGAGTAGGGGACTCTCAGGGCGGAGACCAAGCTCACAAGGCTGTAGAGGACTGTCAGAGGGTTCCTGCTCTCTGCCCTGCCATCCTGCTCCAGCAACCTGTGTGAGAACAGGCCTGCTCTCAGCCTAACACCCACCCCGCCTCCCTGAGGGGAGTGCAGACCAAGGCTATCCCAGACCACTCCTCTCATCTTTCTTGGGTCAGCTGGAATAGAATGCTCTCCTAAGTCCACTGTCAGTGAAGTAGGTGAACTAATTATCAGGCCAATCTAAGTGACTTCGATTCAGCCCTGTATCCGTCAGCCAAGAGGTTACATACAAAGGAAACAGCTAACTCTAAGGTGTTTACTGCTAGGGTTCTCAGAAACATAACTTATATTACCCATTTCTCACATCATCCCTCAAGGAAGGAACAAATCTTCATTTTGCAGATGGAGGGAGTCCAGATCCAGGGAGGTCGAGTTAATTTCCCAGCATCATGGGCTGGGATCTGAAGACAGATCTGATGACTTTACAACCCTGGCCCATCGCCGGGCCAGGCTGCCTCCCATCCACACCTACCAGCAAAGCATTGCTGTGAGGCTCCAAAATGGGGTCACACGTACAAACCTGTGCAGAGAACTCTGGCACACCAGATGATCAATCACAGAGATGTTACAGACCCAGAGGGGGGAAGGGACTGGAAAATTTTATGGCCGCTTGCCACACCCGAATCCTGCCCCCGGGTCTTCTCCATTCCTGTGAAGGCGGACAGCCCATCCCTCCCAAGGTGGGCAGTAAGGAATTTTCCCTTCTGGAACCAATGGTGGTTTCATAACCAGGGCTGTGTCCCATGGGCTCTCTGAGCCACCCACTCGCTGTCTCTATCAGCTGACAGAGTGACCAGAGTTCCTGCAGCAGACTCAGCTGGCACCAAGTCTTTCTGCCTCTCCTTGCCCAGGGCACAAGAAGACAGGTCAGAATGGAGGAAGTGGATTTTGGCACAGGAGGGCAGCCTGACTCTAGGTGCAGAGGCAGGGGACTCTGACTAGAGAGAGCCCTTTCCCAGAAGCCAGCGGAGGATGTTAGATGATAGGAGAGGTGACCAAATCACCAGCGTAGGTCTGTCTGCTGCCTGACTCAGCTGTACAAGGTCTCACCCATCTTGGTTACTAACAATTGCTCTTTGAAGCAGGGTGACATGGTGACCCACCATATGTACTTCTGAATCAGACAGTCAGGGGTAGGACCCGACACTGCTTCTGTCTCACGAGGGGACTTTAATTACTTCAACTACCTGACCCTCAGTTGCCATGTCTGTCCACAGAAATGAATAAGCCTAATTCCCAGGAGTTCTGTGAGGAGCAGAAGGATGACCTCTGCGGAGGTTCAGTACCGAAGCCATCCCAGAGCTGGGGCTCCGAGGGATCACGTGGGCATTGCTACTGAGATAGGAGGGGAAGTAGGATGCCTGGAGGAAATCTGTGCCCTCGGGGAGTAGAAAGATGCAGAAAGGTTGCAGAAAGGCACGAGGCATAGTGCCGTGGAGAACTGAGCGGAACACGGACTGATTTCATACACCCTCATGCAAGAGCAGATTTGTGAGATGAGATTAAACTCAAGTAGCTTATTAAAAGTGAGTTATTGCCAGGCAGTGGTGGTGCACGCCTTTAATCCCAGCACTTGGGAGGTAGAGGCAGGCGGATTTCTGAGTTCAAGGCAAGCCTGGTCTACAGAGTGAGTTCCAGGACAGCCAGGGCTACACAGAGAAACCCTGTCTCGGAAAAAAAAAAAGTGAGTTATTGATCTGGAGGAAAGTATGGAATTCAAAGTCAGGTAACTTAAGAAAATCCATCCCCCTTTGAGCTCAGTTTTCCAAACTGTCAAACCCTTCCTTCCTTCCTTCCTTCCTTCCTTCCTTCCTTCCTTCCTTCCTTCCTTCCTTCCTTCCTTCGTTGGCCCCCTCTTTCTCTCCCTATCTTCCTTCCTTCTTTCCTTCCTAATTTCCTTCCCTCCCCCTTTCTCCTTTCTTCCTTCCCTTCTCCTTTCCTTCCTCCCTCCTTCTTTCCTTCCATCCTTCCTTCCTTCCCTCCTTCCTTCCTTCCTTCCTTCCTTCCTTCCTGTGGTAGGCTTACATATGCAGTTGCACATAGTGTGTTTATGCAGAGGCCAGAGGTCAACCCTGGATGTCTTCCCCGATGGCCCGCCACCTTATTTATTTGTTATATTTTTGTTTGCTGTCTGTCCACTGCCACCCCACCAACCTCGAAGGATGGGAGAACCCCATAGGTCTATCAGGGGAGCCCCCCAGCCTCCCATTCTTCTCTCAAGCTCTCCTCTGGGGGAACAGATGGTTTGCACTGGGTTAAGCAGTGTCACTTGGGGAACACACTCATGACATCAGGCAGCCGGGCAAGGAAATGATAGAAAATGGTCTTACCAGCCCTTGCTTACCGTGTTAATAAGACATGCCTTCCCTATGGTTCTAGGCTTGCAGTGAGCCAATAGAACATACATGAACTAGCCAGTAGAACATACATGAACTAGCCAATAGAACATACATGAACTAGCCAGCCACACCAGACCTTGTGAGGCTTGGTTAGACTTTTCTGGTGCTTGAGACAGGGTCTTGTTATGTAGCTCAGGCTGGCCTTTGACTTTCCAATCTCCCTGCCTCAGGCTCCCTTTGGAACACAAACCCAAGTTCAAAACTGAGCTAGGGCATTCGTGCGTGCGTGTCTGAGGAAGCCGCTTCACGCCCCTGGGGAATGAGATGAGAGGCTCTTGATCCTGCCAGCACCAGCCCTTGCTAGGTTGTGTGAGGCAGAAAGCTTAAGAAACAGAAGAGAGGCAGCTGGGATCTTTTGTGGGGTAGAAGGTCTGGGAGGGCTTCTTGTCCAACTACAAACCATTAAGGGCCTCAAGAGTGTGACTGGGTGTGAGGGTGGCCAGGTGCTGGCCCTTCCAACACTCACAAAGACCAAGAGCCAGGAGGACCATTTTCAGAAACTCTCAACGTGATTTTGCTGCCCCCTTATATCCCAGGCGTAGAGGACCTTGCAAGGCTCCGATTGGACCTCCTGTGACCACGTGGCTAGTACCAAGCTCTCCTATTGGGCAAAGCCCACACATACCCGCCTTCCTTTAACACTTTAACCCAATCAACTGAACTGCACACATGGGTCACCTTGGAGACAGCCGACTACCTATCTGAAAGAGACCGTTTTCTGCAACTTCCAGGACTGGGGGAGTTAACGGTCTGAGCAGACTCTCTCGCTTAAGTCCCACTTCTTCAGGGTCATTCGACTCGCCAGTTGACTCTTGACTCGGCTCCTACCTCACACCGAAGTTTAGGGGGCCGTGGCCAGCATGGTGTCATCCATAGTCCTGGAACAGAAATCAGGTATCAGGCAGCGTGACCAGCCGCTGAAGCAAGGCGGGAGGAATGACTGGAGGCCTGGATGGGATTTGAGGATGGCTTCTGGGACCGCAGCATCAGAGGAATGTCAAGAACACACTTTAAGGGAGAGAAAGACGGCTGTGAGGTATAAACAAAGGAGATGGTTGTGCTGCTCTGGAGCAGGTAAGGCCATCCTGTGACCACCGTCGAGTCTTGGCGATGTACGCGACCCTCCCAAGAGCTTTCCCAGCGGGCAGAGGGGGACATCGTGGTCAGGAGCACAGGGCTTGGAGTGGGCCCATGCGGCCACAAACACCCGTTCTTGCATTTCCAAGCTCCAGGGCTTCACCCCACCTGCCTCATGCGGTAGCTCTGAGCTTTTTACACAGGGCTGATGAAAGCAACTCTAGGAAGGGAGGTTACGTTTCCTTCTCCAGTGGACCATCCCGGCCCACTCAGGTCAACCCAGGCTGAGCTCTAGACTCCACAAGGACACCCCTGGAGGGACAACGGATTCTTATTTCCTTGAGTGATCTGCATTTCGCTCAGAGTTTTGAAGAGAGCAGCAGATGGAGCAGATAACCCCACACAGGCTTTTAAAGCCTTAGTCGGTTCTCTGGTACCCGAACCCTGAGGCTGCCCCTCTCTCTTACCCAGATACCTGCTGAGGTAATAGTGCTGTCAGTATTGCGTTCTTCCCATCTGCTGGCCCTGGCCTAGGCTGACCTTCTCCAGCTAGAGCCATCCTTTTAGCGGTTCAGAAAAGAGACGTTGATCACACACAGGTCCCCTGTCACTAGGAGGTAGCCAGCCAACCGCCACAACACACATCTTCAGCCACTGAACTCCCCAAGCGTCTCTCAACTCCAATTCTCTCCCCCAGGGCTCTCAGGAGCAAGCGCCTATACTCTTCTTGGCAACTTTCCACGATGTCCGGTGGCCACGCCCCCTTCTAGTTTTGAGCATCGCTGTCTACTCGTCTTTGAGAGCGCGGGCAAGAAGGAAGCTACTCTGCCACTGCAACCACCTCTCCTCCCAACCTTCCTGTTTTTATCCTAGACTGGGTCTTCCAGGACCAGATCTGTGTCTGATTCACCTCTGTGTTCCCAAAATTGAGTGGTACAAGGGTGGCCCCCACCCCCACCCCGGGCCACATTTGAAGAGTGGATATATATGGGCCGTTTTCACTCACTGGGTTCTAGGCCCTGGGGTGTTTTCATCCTAACAGGAAACTGATCTGGCCTAGGGTGTTCTCTGCAGGTCACCCATGGGTACCATTGCCTCCTCAGGCCACGGTTTCTTAATGTAGTACTGGAAGTTCATGTATTCTCTGCAAAAGGGTGGGCGAAGGTTTCAAGAGTTTGTGGGTAGTTTTTCCGGTGGGGAGGATCATCAGCAGCCTCCCTCAGAATTCAGCGGGGTTGCCAGAAGAGCCCAGAGAAAGGGTGTGGGGATCGGCAGATCCCCGGGGTCCTTGCAATCTTCCCTAGCACATACTTCCTCTCTGTCTCCTCCTCCTCCTCCTCCTCCTCCTCCTCCTCCTCCTCCTCCTCCTCCTCCTCCGGCGTGGGAGGAGCCCTGGGCTCCAGGGGCGCAAGTCATTGTTCGGCCTTTTGGAAAGTTCTATAAACTGGGATGCGTCCCCCACTCCCACCCCCACCCCGCACCCACATTCCTGTGGTACGAGCACCCTTAAAGGCATTCGCTGCTTTCACACGGCTCAGGATCTTTTCGAGGCTCCGATGTGCCGCGGCGGTACTGGGGGATCCAGGCCAGGGCCTGGTGCGTTGGGCAAACTCTCCACCGCGTCAGCCCCCAGCCCTTTGAGTTTAACGCAGCTCGGTTTCTCCCTGAGGTCTCTTCCCAGGAGCTTAGCATTAGCTTTACCTTCAGGCCTCTGCTATCCCGGGGCTTCAGGGCCAAGCACCTGCCTGACCACAGCCTGAGCAGCAAGAACCCCCAACACCTGGCTTCGGCACATGGCTGGGCGGATCCTGATTTTTCAAGACACATTGCTGTGGTCCTTTAACTGTCAGGGCTGCTACTGATGGATTGTGGTCTCCCAGAAGACCGGCACCAGGCTCCGCTCCTCTCCGTTCTGTCCCTGTGGCCTAGCACGGGGTTTGCACACCATAGGTGCTAAATAAATGTGCGGGAACAAGGAAGCAGTCTTGTTTTCACAGACTGGAGCGGCCATAGCTGAACCGGTTTCTTGGATGCTTTCGTTTTAATGGGCACGCATGGCGGACGTAGTATAAGGCGGCCATTCTGGGACTCCAAGGGAGAGCTTCGTTCCTCACTCTGCAGGCCCAGGGAAGGACCTCAACTACGTAGACTCTAAACCCAGGCAGTCTGGATTCAAACCTCAAAGTAACTCTATTGCCCTGAGCATGTTGATCTCTTTGTGCCCACGTGCCCCTCATCCCTAACACGGGGATGATAACACCCCCTACTTCCTAGGCCACTTAGGGGACTTCGGGGAAAATCCATGCATTTCTAACCTAGAGCAGGACATAGTCAGTGCATGACTGTCATTAATAGACATGCAGTTCAAGTCCCTTCTGCCCTTTGCCTTTCAATAATATGTCCAAAACTTAGAGGCCTTCATTTCAGTTTCTTCTTATTTAACCGGCCCAAATAACGGGCTCATACGAGGTCATTTCCAACCCGTGGACACTGGCTTGTTAGCCTGAAGGATCTATCTGAGCACCAGTCTCCGGTGCACATGGGGCAAATCTTAGTTTCAGCAAAACGGCCATAGTTTCATGCCAGTCTTGGATCTTAGAGATTTTTAGTTAATGGAGAGAGCACCAAGTAATGCCTCAAGGCAGAAGCCGGGTGGGAGAGTTCATTAATGCCCTCACCTGACCCTTGAGAATGAACAAGGGTCAGGGAAGATGGATGTGCTGAGTGTCTGTTATAACCCTCAGCATCCTACACATGCTGTTAGTGAGCCTCCACATCAGCCGGAGAAACCCACAGAGGAAGGCTATGACTTAGAAATCGTAGGCCAGCGTGTGGACTCTCTGCTAATGTCTGCACTTAGAGGCAGCTCTGGAATAACTGTGGTAATGGAACAATTCTGTATCTTGATTGTGGTGATGATTATATGTGATAAAAATCTCTTAGGGGCGTGTGCCCACGAGCACACAGACTGCGCACTGAGTAGAAGGCTTCTGAGTTCATGAAATTGTATTTCTACAGCCGACTTGCTAGCTTAGAGTACTGTGGTCACATTAGATGTTGCTACTGGGGGAAGCAGGGGAAGGGTCTGTGGAACCCTCTATCTCTGCTATTCCTGTGAGTCTTAAACTAGAATAAAATAAAATACTTGAAAAAATGCAATCATTAGGAAAGGGCTGGGGTAGTGGCAGTGGGGGTGGGGAGGAGAGAAGGCACAGTGGCTAGGAGCACATACTGCGTTTCCAGAGGACCTGAGTTCCTTTCACAGCACCCATATGAGACAGCTTATGATTGCCTACAACTCTAGCACTTGTGGCTCTGACGCCCTCTTCTGTCCTTCACAGGAACTGCACCCAGCTGCATCCTTCCCCAAATATATCTATGTAAATATCCAAAACTTTTTAAAAGGGCTACATGGGGGAGTTGAGGCTGCCAACAACTGTGGACTTCACGGGGTCTGCAGCCTCTCTCTGCTCCTCAGGGCACAGTTTACTTTAGGTCCTTTGTTTCAGAAAGAGATGGCTCTGTTCTGGCACCCACCCATCCACCAGCTCTCCAATGAATAGGACTGATGTGATAGTCAATCACTAAGGCACACTCTGGTTTGACCCAGTGATGCACCAGAGCTAGCTGGTCTCGGCTCTTCCAGGCCAGTTGTGGGCCTCTCCCAACTCCACATTTGGGTAGTTTCACTGGCGACTTAGAACCAGTCACAGAAGCCTCTTTCCAACAAGAGAATCAGCTGGCTTTGTATCTCAAGGATCTTCATTTGCCAAATAACATAACACTTACCCAATCCTTACCACCAACTCTTATTAGAAAGAAGATCTGCCAAACAGTGGTGGCGCACTCCTGTAATCCCAGCACTCTGGGAGGCAGAGGCAGGAGGATTTCTGAGTTCAAATCCAGCCTGGTCTACAGAGTGAGTTCCAGGACAGCCAAGGCTATACAGAGAAACCCTATCTCCAAAAAACAAAAAAAAAAACAAACAAACAAAAAAAAAATCTGACGATTTCCATGGGCCATGGGCCACCTATCAGAAGAACAGGCATAATTATGCACTTGGCTGGCCAACTCCAGCTGTCACCAGCAAGCCAGAGTGCCAGCCACACAGACAATCCCTTGAGATGCTAGGCCTGGGCAAACAGCCTCACACTTGGTTCTATACCTTCAGTGCATCAACCCCATCTTAAGGACTCCATCTACTGAGGAAAGGAAGGAGTCTTTGAGCTAGAAGGTCTTCAAGGGGCCTCAGGAAAAGGTGCAGCTACAGTTAAGACTGGTTTTTAGTTTTTAAATGTCTTTTTAAAAAGCTGCTTGCCCATCAGATACTATTGTGAAGAATAACGTTACATCTTAAAAACAGGATTGTGGAGCTTGGTGGTTAAGAACATTGCTTGCTCTCCTAGGGTCCCAGGTTCAATTCCCAGCACCCTGAAGGAGGCTCACGGCAGTCTGTAACTAGTCCCTGGGGAGCCGTTGTCACCTTCTTCCTCTCACTGGACACTGCACCCCCATGGTACACAAACATACCTGTAATCAAAATACTCATACACGTAAAAATCTAAAACAGGAATCGTTTTAATGCTCAGAAAATTAGAATTATAAAAGCAATCTCAAAAGCGAAGCTTTGTAAGTCACTAAAATCAAAAATCCCTCCAAAATGGGGGCTCCTGGCACCTTTGGTTCCGAGGACTCTCTGACTTTTGGGGTCATGAGTAAATGTGGATCCCATATATGGAGAACCTCAATAGTTCTGTTGACCGGGAGGGGGGCTGCAGGCCTGAGAGGCCCCTGCAGAGCTGCTGGCCATTGCCAGGGTTGTGCTAGAAGCCATCACCACATCAGTGAAGATGTTTCAGGCAGAAAGTGCACGAAACAGTGACTCAAAGTTTAAACAGGAAGAGGATTTTTTTTAAATAGGACTGAGCAAGTCAAAGACTGGGCAGGACTCTCTGGGCCAGGTCTGTAGAAACCCCAGAGTCTTCTGCAGGCTCTCAGGGCTCACCCCACCCCCACTGCGCAAGGCACACAGGAGACCCTGAGCTGCCTCCTCTTGCAGTTGCTGCCTAGAGCACCGCCTTCTGTTTGGGTACTGACCCTCCCAGATCCGTGACAGGGAGAGGGTGGGGATGGGGGGTGAAGGGGGTGGATTCCTTCCCACATCCAACAAAGCCTCCATTCAATCTGGGGTGTTCTGCCTGCCTCAGCCAATAACTGTTACAGAAGAAGGCTGTCTCTACTTCTTGTCTTAAGGCTTGGTTTCTGATGTAGCTAAGGAGAGAGGACAGCCAAGCATGGCAAATAATTCTTTGGGCAGCAGGACACTCTCCTACCCATGTCATGGTTGCTCCTCATTAGAAGAGGGGTCAGAACAGTGGGGGACAATCACAGTGCTCCTTGTGCCATGGCAGGTTCTGCAGATGATTACCAAGCTCTTTTTTTGTTTGTTTGTTTTGTTTTGTTTTGTTTTTGTTTTGTTTTGTTTTGTTTTGTTTCTTGGGAGCACAGGCGGACTACATTTCCCAGACTCCCTTGCAGTTAGTTAGACATGGCCAACCGATGGAATATGATTGAACAAGAAGCCTTGCCACTCAGCTGGCTAGAATAGAAATGTTTCAAAAGCAAGGCTACTGTCTATGCATGTTTATTGAAGTCTTTATTTTTATCCCAGGGCCTCATACACACTGGTCAAGTCTATGGTGCTACATCCCCATCATTCTGAATGTTTTAGGTTTTGTAGTCTCACAGGATCTTGGCCACAGCTTTTTCCTGTGATCTTTGCCCCTCTTTGCTGTCCCTTCTTCCTCTCTTCCTTGTCTCCCCTTTCTCTCTCTTCTCCCCTTCACACTGGGTGTGAACTTTTTCACGATTTAACAATGTAAAGTCCTTCTGGTTGGTTGGTTGGTTTCTGTTCTTTTTGAGACAAGGTTTCTCTGTGTAGCCCTGGCTGTCCTGGAACTCACTCTGTAGACCAGGCTGGCCTCGAACTCAGAAATTCTCCTGCCTCTACCTCCCAAGTGCTGGCATTAAAGGTGTGTGCCACCACTGCCCAGTCAAGTCATTCTTACTCAAGAGTCATAAAAATAAAAAGAAAGCCAGGTCACCAACTGGATTTGCTATAGGCCAACCCTGCTCTAGACTGATGCCAGGAGCTGCATGTGTGGAACAAAACCAAAACTTTCATATTTTAAAAAGCTTTTACTTTTTGGTAAAATGTATGCAATGCAAATTGTATTATCTTAATCAATTCTTGTTTGTTTGTGATAGATTCAACTTATGTCAGCCCAGCCCAGCCTTGAATTCTTGATCCTCCTGCCTCAGACTCCAGAGTGCATGGATTAGTGGCTTCTTTACCACACCAGGCAAAGCTGGAACTCTATCTGCACCAATAGCTCTCATCTCTTGCCAGCCCTGCCCTGCTGACCACTGGTTTACATCTACAGAACTAATAGCAGCCGTCATACACATGGACCCAGAATTTTTTTTTATTCAACTGAATTCAAGTTGGCCGGTGTCACAAAGATTCTTCCACAGACTAGCAAGTATCAGAACTTTCTCCCCTCTGAAGACTGACTGGTATCCAGCTGTGTGTGTTTCTCCATAAGGGACATCCTTATGTGTATACAGTGATCTGTTCAATTTTCTGCCTTTTATTCTTTGGGTCATATATGCAGAAGGAGGAGGAAGAGTTGTGTATGTATGCACATGTGTGAGCATACATGTGAGTGAGTGAGTGTGTGTGTGTGTGTGTGTGTGTGTATGTGTGTGCACGTGGAGGCTGAGGTGAATGACCTCAGCTGTCATTCTTCAGGTCCCATCCACTCCGTTGGTTGAGACAGAGACTCTTCCATGGCTTTAGAGCTCACCAAGTAGGCTAGACTAAATGCCTAATGGGTCTCAGGGACCTGCCTCACTTGTCTCAGGGACCCAATGCTCCAGGGTTGGGTCACAAGCACATATCACCACGCCTCACTTGTTCGTGCGCCTTCTAGGGATGGCACTGGGGGTCCTCATGCACACCCTTTACTAATCCCACCATCTTCCCCAGCCCCGTAAGCCAAATCACTTTTATTGCTTCAGTCTCGAGGCATTTCAACTTGATTGGTTGTAGTATACGTATTGAGAAAGCCTGCAGAAGCAGCATTGTCCTGGCTTCCTGACAGGACAGGTGAGGACGTGAGTGAGAAGCAGTCCCTTCTAACTCAAGCCGTCTACAGGGGTGTAGTCTGTGCTCTCTGCAAATGCTCACACGGTATCCTCCAACTCCTCTGTTCTCAGGATGTGTGCGCTGGGGGAGTTCCCACCAAGAGTCCTCTGCTTCCCCCGTCCTGGGCGGTGGGGATGTGTGCACATGCCCACGCACACACACATCCAGTAAGCCAAGTTCAGATCACCCCCGCAGCCTGAGAGAGGCCTCCAGGACACACCCAAGGGCCAGGTCCATTAAAACGAAGTACAGAAAGCTTGCCCAGAGCCAGGCTCAGGCCCGGGAGGGTGTCTGAGCATGCCTTCTCTCCTCCCTTTACTGAGTCTCAAAGCAGGGCCAGGTGACTAGCTCTGGCTCCAGGGCTCCTTGGAGGCAGAGGGGCAGCCTCCACAGCCCTTTCTCCACCCGGCACATGGGTTCCTCTAGCCTTCTGCAGGTAGGTATGCTCGCACAACCTCCAGCTACCCAGCTTGCGACTCCTGGGACCGCTTACTTCCCACTTCTTGTATCCAGAAGATTCTGAGGCCTCATCCGGGGCGGCAGCCCCATGGCCAGTCATTGTCACATGGTCACTGCTGTGTTAGAGATGATGAAACTCTATATAAGGAAGAATGACTTGTCCAAGGTGAGGTGCAAAACTCGGTATAGCTCCAGAATTGGGCAAGCCTGCTATCCTGCCTTGGCAGGTCCCTCCAGGTTATAAGAGATGGGAAGGGAGATCAGATGGAAAGGGAGGCTTTGCCACCGACAGTCCTGAACCCCAGTCCTGGCTTCCCTGTTGTGCTGTGCCACCTTTGTCGAGTCACTCAACCTCTCTGGGCTTCTGTTGCCTGATCTGTGGTGTGAAGATTCCAATGACTGTCTATGGCTGTCCTCACAGGGTTATTGTGAGCATTTACTGAGATGGTTAGATGAACACAATAAACTGGGAAATACCTCTAGCCAAGGATGGCTCAATTCATGCAGTCAGAAAGTCCCTGGGATTGCACTGCAGATCCAGCCCTTTCTTCTTTACTGGTCTTGGGGACAGGAGCTGGCACAGGCTAGGAAAAGTGCCCTATTTTAGATCAGGAATGAAGAGCACTGAGTCTGAGTTCCAGTTCTGTCATAGAGTGGGGCAGAGTGGCTTTGTCTCCAGCTAGAGAATCTGTCCACAGATGGAAGGAGGGTGTCTCAGTCAGGGTTTCTATTCTTGCACAAACATCATGACCAAGAAGCAAGTTGGGGAGGAAAGAGTTTATTCAGCTTACACTTCTGCATTGCTGTTCATCACAAAAGGAAGTCAGGACTGGAACTCAAGCAGGGTTGGAAGCAGAGCTGATACAGAGGCCATGGAGAGATGTTTCTTACTAGCTTGCTTCCCCTGGCTTACTCAGCCTGCTCTCTTATAGAACCAAAGAATACCAACCCAGGGATGGTACCACCTACAAGGGGCCCTCCCCCTTGATCACTAATTGAGAAAATGCCTCACAGTTGGATCTCATGGAGGCACTTCCCCAACTGAAACTCCGTCCTCTGTGATAACTCCAGCCTGTGTCAAGTTGACACACAAAACCAGCCAGCACAGAGGGACTCTACCTTCTGAGATCAGCTCCAGCTCTGACATTCTGGCCCTCGAGTCACTGATCAAACGCTCCTCCCACAGTGAGGATAGCTAGAGCAGAGCCTGTCTGTCTTTGAGAAGGTGGAGATTCCCTTTCTCCATGCAGATCATAGGCAGGTCAACAGCCACGTGTAAAAAACAAAAACCCAAGAAACGCATCACCTCTGGACAAGTCTCAGGAGAAGTTTCTAGAACTTCAGGAGGCATCGCTGGGTCTCATGGGCTGGGCCTTTGGGCGAAGACGAGTCAGCGAGGTGAGGTGAGCGGTGGCTTGCTACCCATCGCTCTGCTTCCTGACCGGAAAACACAACGGGCGCCCGCTGCATCTCAGGTTCCTGCCGCCACTGCCGCTGTGCCTTCCCCATTGTGACCGACGGTGCTTGCAAACTATGCAGCAAAATGAACTCTTGCTTTTGTTGAGTATTTTCTTACCACAACGGGAAAGGTAACCAACTCGCACCACATATACTCATGGGACATAGGTCACAGGATATAGTTGTGGCGTTTTGTGTCACTGTGACCAAATTAGCGTCCTGAGCCCTTTCAGGGAGAAATGATTTCTTTGGACTTACTGTTTCAGGGAGTTCCAGGCAAAGTTCCTGGATCTTTACATTTAGAAAAAAACACTGAGGAGACTGAACACTTGTGGGAGAGGGGCGGTTTTATGCTTGATAATCAGGAGGTGGGGGGGAAGGGGAGAGGGAAGGAGAGAGAGAAGGAGAGACGGCAATTGGAGTAAACCCTAAACACATGACATCCACACACACACACACACACACACACATTTCCTCCAGTGAGACGCTACCTCCCAAAACTTCTAGACCCTTCCAAAGTAACATCATTGGTGGGGGGTTGGGGATGGGGGGGTGAGGTAATTTGAGCCTGTGGGAGACATTGCATCTTCAAACCATAGCACTGACCTAAATGTAAAACTTTAAATCATTCAACTTCTAGAAAAAAACTTTTGCTCAGCATGGTAGGGTGTGCCTAGAATCCTGGCACGCTGGGATTTAGACAGTTCTGAAGCACGGCAGGAACACTGAGCCTGGGCTATAAACTGAGACTGTCCCCAAAACAAATACGTATGGAAACACACACAAACCTGCTGACAATTTAATAAATAAAATGCAGGTTGGGAGGTAGAGGCAGGAAGATCAAAAGTTTGAGGTCATGCTTGGCTACATAGCAAATTTGGGGCTAACCTGGGCTATATGAGCTCCTAGGAGCCTTAGAAAACAACAGACAAGAAAGCCAATTAAATTAAAAAAACACCCTCAAACTTCACTATTCGATCTCAGAATGTTCACATATCCAAAAATAAACTCAAGAGAAGCTTTAGGAGGATTTCTGGTGGCTGCATAAAGCCGGCATTCCTTAGAGCTGGAGGGAGGACTCATTTCCCTCACCTCGTGAAGAAGGGACCTATGGCTACCTGTGCACATTTCACAGTTCACGCTAGCAGCTTGGCCCTTCTCTTCCCCTAGTTCTCTTCCTGATTATCCACATTCTCTCTCTCTCTCTCTCTCTCTCTCTCTCTCTCTCTCTCTCTCCTGTCTGTCTTCTCCCTTCTTGATACATCCCATTCTCTATCTCTTGCTACCTTGCTATCCTGCTATGTCCTGTGTTCACTCACTCTCCTGCTTGCTCGACCTTCCTTCCTGCTGTGGAGTCTTTCAGATGCCTCTGGATAGGTTTTTCTCTTATGTCCAAAAAAAAAAAAACTTCCTCCCGATGGAGCAGTTACATTGGCAGTTTCTTTGCTGCGCCCCTCACATAAACTGGGTATTTCTAATAGATAAATGCTAGCATGCAGCATTACAGCTTGAGGGCTGTTAAAAATATCAAGATACAATCGAAGTTGATAGTGACCTTGAAGAAGGACCAAATAGGTTAGGATTACAACATGTTCAACTTTTAAAATAGCATTACAATACAGCAAATATAATATGGTCTAATGCTTACATATAACAGAATATTTTACCTAGAGAGATGGCTCAATGGTTCAGAGCACTAGCTGCTCTTCCAGAGGTCCTGAGTTCCCGGCACAGACGTGGAAGCTCACAAGCATGTGTAACTCCAGTCCCAGGGTATCAACACCCTCTTCTGGTCTCCTCAGGCACCAGGCATGCGCATGTCCCAAATATATGCACCCATGCAAAACGCCTAAACACATGAAATAACTTATGGGGTCCCAGCATGGTGTGATATGCCTTTAATCTCTGCACTCAGGAGGCAGAGGCAGGAGGATCTCTATGACTCCAAGGTCAACCTGAGCTACATAGAGTTCTAGGCCAGCCAAGGTTACAGAGTGAGACCCTGTCTCCAAAATACAAACAATAAATTTTACTTGGCCTGGTGATACATGCCTGTAACTCCAGCTACTCTGGAGGCCAAGGCAGAAGGACCACAAGTTCAAGGTTTGCCTGGGCCCAGAATGAATTTAGTCTACACTGGTAACTTAGTGAAATTGTGTCTAGAAAGAAAAAAGAGGAAGGGATAAAGGAAGAAAGAAGGGAAGGGAAGTGGGAGAGAGGAAAGGAGGGAAGAGGGGAGAAGGAGGGAAAGGAAAAGGAAAAATGGCTGCAGCTCTGGGGTAGGCTTCCGGCCAAGCACTTATGAGGTCTAGGGCTCCATGCCCAGATGTGTGATCAAATAAAGTTCTTTTCTTTTTGTTTTTTTTGTTTTTGTTTTTGTTTTTTGGATTTTTTTTCCAAGACAGGATTTCTCTGTATAGCCCTGTATGTCCTGGAACTCACTCTGTAGACCAGGCTGGCCTCAAACTCAGAAATCCGCCTCCCAGAGTGCTGAGATTACAGGCATGTGCCACCACTGCCTGGCTCAAATACAGTTCTAATGCTCACACGTTATTCAGACCTAACCATCTAATTGGGGAAAATGGCATATAAACATGAGAGACTATACTTACACAGACACACACACAGACACACACAGACACACACACAGACACACACAGACACACAGACACACAGACACACACACACACACACACACACACACACACACACACACACACGAATCCAGCATGATCCAGTGGAGTCCTGCCTACACTCTACTTGCTGAGCTATGGATTCAATGAGTCGCTATCCTTGGAAGACGTCTTTTGCTAAAGTGCACAGAGCTACCCAGCCCAGCTAGGGAAGACAGACCCTCAAGGATGCTCACTATACAGTCATCGACAAGTCAGAAACGTGGAGTGTCTTCCTGTAGGGACTGGTTAAACAAAGCCCAGGCTGGCAAGCCAGAGAGCCAGGAAGTTACTAATAGGTAGAAAGAAGCAGGCCAGCTAAGGAGCCGTCCAAAGGGACATCAGGAGAAGCCCTGGCTGTGGCTGTCTCTTGCAGCCTACCCACTGTCTCGCTCTACTTTGTATGGTCACTTTGACTCTGCAGATATCAAAAGTCATGACTCTCATGGGCAGAGACTATTAGGCAGGTAGAAAATAAGGGTGGCTTTTTTGTTTTTTAAAGGAAACTAATTTTTTTTTTTTTTTAAGATTTAATGATGTCATGTATGTGAGTACACTGTAGCTATCTTCAGACACACCAGAAGAGGGCATCAGATATCGTTGCAGATAGTTGTGAGCCACCATGTGGTTGCTTGGAATTGAACTCAGGACTTCTGGAAGAGCAGACGGCACTCTAACCACTGAGCCATCTCTCAAGCCCTGCTTTTTTTTTTTTTTTTAAAGGTATAACTAGCTGGGCGGTGGTGGCCCACACCTGCAATCCCAACACTCTGGGAGGCAGAGGCAGGCGGATTTCTGAGTTCAAGGCCAGCCTGGTCTACAGAGTGAGTTCCAGGACAGCCAGGGCTACACAGAGAAACCCTGTCTCGGAAAAAAAAAAAATCCAAAAAACCAAAAAAAACCCAAAACAAACAAACAAAAAGGTATAACTATATAAACACATGTAGGGCCGTGGTGGGGACAGTGGGACACCACTGACTTTTCTATTTGTTCAGTTTGGTTTGGTTGTTTTGAGACATGATCTCACTGTATAATTCTGGCTGGCCTGGAACTTGCTATGTAGACCAGGCTAGCCCTGACTCACAGAGTTCCGTTTAACTCCGCAGCTCTCCAGAGTGCCATGCTGGCCCCCACTGACCTTCGCTGCCTTGCAACTGGTGTCATTATTTTTCTAAGTATTTAGGTGGCAGGTGGACATCTGTGTGTGAGGGAAGGGGTATATATGTGCGCATGCATGTACATGTGTGTGTGTGTGTGTGTGTATGAGAGAGAGAGAGAGAGATCCTTGTACCTCCAGACTACTTTCCTTAAATGAAAAATTACATTAAAATGTTTTTAAAATTGTTTTGAAAGCTTAAGCATTTAAAAAACAAACACAAAAGGTTTATTTCTGTTTTCTTCAAGAAATTATATACTAAAGTGAATCGACTCACTCCTAACCAGCAAACACAAATCAAAATAGTTCAGAGAAAATTAGTCAGACCACAGACAGAAAGGGAAAGCAGAGGGAAGGCTGGGCCCTGGGTGAGAACGGCCTTGGCTGCCCAGGGATTTGGGCCTCAGTCTCCAGCTCTCATTGCAATTCTCAGAAGACCTGAGACCAAAAACATTTCAACTCACAGCTTTAGAGTTTCTTTGATTGTTTTAAGACAAAGCCTTATGTAGCCCAGGCTAGCCTCAAATTTGTTATATAGTCCAAGGATGACACCGAACTTCTAATCCTCCTGCCTCTACCTCCTAAATGGCCGGGATTACAGGCTGTACCATGTCTGGTTTATGCAGTGCTGGGGATGGAACCCAGGGCCTTGTGAGTGCCAGGCCAGTGCTTCACCGCTGGGCTGCCTCCAGCAAAGACTGAAGGGAGCCCACAAAGCCACTGCGCCCCATCTTGTCATTTATTTTAATTTCTCCATGTGTACTTTCTCACTCTTCAAATGTTCCACCGTGGACACATGTTGTTTTGGCAAAAACAAAGCGTTATTATGTACACACCTATTATCATAACACAGATATGTCTATGAAATGGTTCACAGACAAAAGACAAGAAGGAACCACACCCCGCGTACTGGCAGCATTTGTGCCTCCGCGATGGTGGCGTGGGGCCTGTACTCGTCTTCCTGCTTCCCTGGAGGTCGCTTGTCTGGTGGATGGCACACGGGAGCCATCTTTGCTGAGGTTAGGCCTCCTCCTCCTCCATTTCCTCTTTTTCTTCCTCTCTTCTTCTTTCTCCCCATCTTCTTCCCTCTTTCCCCATCCCTCATCATTGTCTATAGATAGATAGATAGATAGATAGATAGATAGATAGATAGATAGATAGACATCTGCTAGGAAATCACGTGCTTTTAAACAGCAACCATGATGGCCATGGGCTCACAATCTGCCTTGTGGCTCACCAACATAAGATGGCCACACGGTATAAAGCAAAGATTGCAAAACTTCTCAGTCCTAATGAACTCTGTTTGCTACTGGATCTCCGTTTAGACTAAGAAAGCAGCAAGTCTCCAATGTTTTAGATTGGTATGGATTTGCATATGATGATAGAAAGTTAAGGTTCTGTTTGTTACCACACACTGTACATGTGATTCAACTCTGGTTTACATTATCCTCTATGTGGAGAAAGGTTCGAGGTTATAAAGGTCTATTCAGATTAACAAAAGTTAACTTAAGATGCACGTCTCACTACTTCTGTCTTTACTAATTACTCAACACCAAACCACTAGAAAGTTTAGATAAGTGACAACATATGTTTGATAAATAAGGTGTATTTAACAATCCAGATCTACAAACTTCTCAGAGCTAGTGAGGTTCACAGTAATATTTGTCTAGCTTCTCTGTCTTTTAAGTCACCAGTTTAGATAAACTAAACCATACCAAAAAAATATATTCTATAATTGTGTGGCTGGTCTCCCAAGAAAGCCCTCTTCCCAAGGTTGGGCAAAGGCCCCCATTTTTTAGGTGTTTAAAGTTTCTTCCTTCTAAAATGGGAGTCATTCTCTTTATCTCTGGCAGGCAGAAACTGTAGCCCTTCCATGATATGACTGTGGTGCCTATTCACTAACCTGTCAGTGCCAGTGCTAGCCTCTACACCCCTCAGTCCCTGCTCACAAGCCCCACCCCAGCTCAGAGGCCCCCTCTTTCCCAGAAGCCTTGGCGGATTAGAATAATCGGTTTCCTTTTCACCTACAGAATGGCTCTTTTGGTTGTTTGCTGTCCCCATGTTCAGGATCAGTAAAGTTGCCTGTCTTCCCGTGAACCTTATCCATGATTAAAAGTTTTATTTTGATACTGTACTGGCAGGTTTTGTGTGTCAACTTGACACAAGCTGGAGTTATCACAGAGAAAGAACTTCTCTTGAGGAAGTGCCTCCATAAGATCCAGCTGTGGGGCATTTTCTCAATTAGTGATCAAGTGGGGAGGGCCCCTTGTGGGTGGTGCCATCCCTGGGCTGGTAGCCTTGGGTTCTATAAGAAAGCAAGCTGAGCAAGGCAGGGGAAGCAAGCCAGTAAGGAGCATCCCTCCATGGCCTCTGCATCAGCTCCTGCTTCCTGACCTGCTTGAGTTCCAGTCCTGACTTCCTTTGGTGATCAACAGCAATGTTGTATAAGCTGAATAAACCCTTTCCTCCCCAACTTGCTTCCTGGTCATGATGTTTGTGCAGGGAGAGAAACCCTGACTAGACAATACTAAAAAAGCGTTTACTCAAAATCGTGATTTTAAAGGCTAAACTTCAGTCCTAGTCTTATGAAAGCTACTAAATTATTGTTAATGATATTTAAGAAATACACGTTGGTAGTCAGTCACCTTAGAAATGATCAAATTCTTTAATGTTTCCAAAACTATATTTGTAGACATGGTAAATACTGGTGTAATTAATTATAGAAATCAGCCTTACTTAGCTTCCTGAATATGTTTTCAAGGTTAACCCTAGGATGGTAACTAGAAACAAGCCAAGTTTGTCTATTCAGATATACTTTAGATATAGATAGGTGGCCCTCAAACTCTTGAGAGATCTGCAGAATATGGCCTTTAAATGCTTAATAAAAAGGCTTTTTGTGCTAGAAAGACATCTCAGCCCCTGGCTGCACCCTAAATCTCCTCCAAAGAAGATGATGGGCAGGAAGCAACCCCCCCCCCCAGCCTGCTTTAAACAGAAAAGCTGGCCTCTGGGCTATAAGCCGCCCTTTACCCCAACCGATGACTGCGTGCTGTCCAGACTGTGGGACACTGGGAAGCTGACTGTCCCACTTTGCCTGGACAAAGGCAGGATAGCTCCCTATCTAAACTTCCCCACCTATTGCCTGTTCCAGAGGGTGGGGTTCCCTCTCAATTTCCCTGGTTTGGGGGCCCCCCTCCCCTAACTAACAAGACCACAGGGCTAATAGTTTTAAATGTGTGCCAAAGAAAAAAGTTTTCTGCCTAAACTCCTTAACTTTATCTTCTTTTTTTGTTTGTTTGGTTTTTTGTTTTGTTTGTTTGTTTGTTGTTGTTTTTCGAGACAGGGTTTCTCTGTGTAGCTCTGACTGTCCTGAAACTCACTCTGTAGACCAGGCTGGCCTCGAACTCAGAAATCCACCTGCCTCTGCCTCCCAAGTGCTGGGAATAAAAGCACGCATTACAACCACCGGCTTAAACACACACATACCCGTGCACACTCATGTGAGCATGTGTGCACACACATACACACCACTAAATTAAAAAAAAAAACAGTGATAAAACACAATGATTGTTCTTTTTCAAGCTAAAGGCTGGATGATAGCTCAGTGGTAGAGCTCTTGCCTAACTTGTGTGAGACTCTAAGGTCACACTCCCTGGAGTCTGGTCTCCGGTGACAGCCTCCGAGCTGTTCCCCCAGCTGTAGTCCCTTGACAGTCACCTCAGTGACAGGGTAGTGATGGTGTCAACAGAAGGCAGTTGTGTGGGCATGAGGAGGACTCAGGGTAGAAACCCTGAACTGCCTCTGGTGGGAAATGGTACCCTAGCAACCTGTGCAAAAGTGGCTATAGGTCCTAAAGTGTTGCCCCTCCAGCCATAAAAGGTGTTCCTCTGTCTCTCCCTCCTCCCCTCCCTCCTCCTCCCCTCCCTCCTCCCCTCCCTCCTCCCCTCCCTCCTTCCCTTGCTCCTCCTCCTCTCCTTCCTCCCCTCCCTCCTCCCTCTGCTCTCCCTCCTCTCCCTCCTCTCCTCGCTCCTCCTCTCTCTCCTCCCCTCCCTCCTCCCCTTGCTCCTCCTCCTTTCCCTCCTCCCCTTGCTCCTTCTTCCTTTTCTCCCCCCCTTCTACCTCCTTCCCCCTTCTCCTTTCCCTAACCCGCTCCTCCACTAGAGCCCACTACATGTCTCAAGCTGACACATCGCCTTCTCCAGGAAGTCACTCTTTCTCTCCTTCAGAGGCCTCTGGCTCCCTTGTACCCCAGTCCCCAAGCACAGCACAGATTGCGATTGCCTATCTGCTTGCTCAACAGCCACAAGGCAGCATCTCCCTGTCAAGCCCACTACAGAGCCTGAAGGAAGGCAGGACACCTGCCTATCTTCCTGCATCTCAGGCATTGGCAAGGAGATGGGGTTCACCCCTCCCCCTCAGGTCCGAGTGAGATGCCTGGGTTCCCGGAACGGAAGTCACCTGCCCGAGTATTTGCAGGGCAGAGGTAAAGAATCTGGGCTTTGGTTCCTGACTTGTCTTGTTGGCATCTCACCTCTGAAGGTCCCCAGCTTTTAACACAACAAGTGTCTCGTGCACTTAACCCTCCACCCCAGCAGCAAAAATGGAGAAAGAACAAGCAATTCCCAAAGCAAAGTCATTGTGATGCTTAAACGCAGCAGGTGTGGAAACGGATCAGCCTGGAACTGCATACAGCAGGCGCTGTGTAAATGCCCGGAGCTGCATACAGCAGGCGCTGTGTAAATGCTCTCCGGGCTTGGTTCTCAGCCTCCAGGAGCACTAGGACCCACTGTCTTCTCCCATCCCTCACGCTGAGAGCCTGAGGACAAGAAGGAAGGGAGAGGCAGCCAGGACTCCTGAACACGAAGACACACACTCTCTGCCCGCATCTATTCCCAGCCTCCTTCTGGGGCCTCAAAAGCTGGTCCTCCGGCTCTCTGTGTCAGAGATTAGGCTATCGCATCCTGTGAAACTCCAGTGGGTGACTCAGGCAGGCGGGCCACTTTGATCACTGTTCCTAGGGCTGGGCTCAGGGGCAAGGTTGAGGCGTGGGCCCTCCCCACACACCCTCACCCACGGGACCCTAAGGCAGTGGAGAGCAGACACCCCTTCCTCCCTCTCCCCTACCTCTACACTCTTTTATTCCCACTGGTCCGGCTTGTTGTCTTCCTTCAGGGAAACATGAGATCAGGCCCAGAAAAAATCAGCATCACCAAGTTTTACAGAAGACTGGGGGGAGGAGGACGAGAAAGATGCCCGAGGCTGGGCCAGGCTGCCTACTGCAGCTGGCATTCGCCCGTCTACACCCCGCCGCACTGATCACACACAGGCAGATAGGTATTCCTGGCCACTTCACACTGCCTGCTGCTTCCGGCAGCATCTCTGAAATTCTCAGATTTCCCGAACCCTTGGGCATCTCGAAGACCCTTGGAGAGATCTGGGAAGCCACAGTCACACCCGGGGTTGTTTGCCATCAGCCTTTGCTCCTTGTCACTCGGTGGAGTTTTCCAGACTGTTGCAACAGAGGAAATGGAGAGGCTCCAGCTGTGCTCGGGGAATCCAGCCTCTCCGAGCTGCTCTCACTTACTCAGAAAGCAGGGTGTCTATTCTAGTTTGTCTTTTGTCACTGTAATAAAACACGTGACCCAAGAGGAGGAGAGGGTTTATTCGTCTTCTGCTGCCAGACTATAACCCATCACTGAGGGACTGGCAGGGTCTTGAGATAGAAGCCATGGAGGGCTACTGCTTGCTGCCTCATTCACACTTGACTAACTTTTCAGAGGCCAAGGGACACCTGACTAGGGATAGTGCCGCCCACGGTGGGCTTGGCCCGCCTGAACCAATTACTAATCCAGACCATCCCCGACCGACATGCCCACAGGCCAGTCTGACTGAGGCAATTCCTTGAGACTTCTCCTCTCAGATGACTCTAGGCTGTGTCAAGTAGACGCCCAAGGCTAGCCAGGGCAGTGTCTTATAAAATGTGTTTGTATGGTAACATGGGATGAGTTTGTTATCCTTACGAGGCTTCTTGGCCTTGATACAGGTGACAATCCATTGATGGGATTGTCCTAGGCACTGAAAGATGTTTCACGGTACCTCTGGCTTCTATCAACTAGAGCTTTGCCCCATGCCCAGATAGGAGGAAGAACTGTGTCAGCTAGAGATGAGTGTGAGGTGGGCAGTCCTGTGGGGTTTAGGCATAAGAAGTGTCTGGAAATGCAGCAGCCTGGAAGCCAACACTTCAGCCACACAGCAGGCCCTCAGGCACAGAGACTTCCCACCCCAGAGGTTCCCACGGCAGCCAAAGGAAGTCCCTTGTTATCGCTTCTGGGGCACTTAGGAGTTGGATAAAGCTCTTTTATTTCTCTCAAACAATATTTATTTTGCTTTTAAGAATAAAAGAATCAGCAAACACTCAAAAAACATTGTCAAAAACTCAGGGTGAGAAAGAGTCCCTTTATTGCTTTATTTATTGGGAGGAATTATTTCCCATTCCCCGTGATGATGGGCTATAATCTGGCAGTGTAAGTTGTTTTGGGTCCCGTGTTTTATCACAGCCACGAAAAGCACAGTAGAATAGACACCAAGCTTTCCAAATAGGTGAAAACAGATACCTAGTCACCACTTGGTGTTAGGAAATGGGATTGTGGTGCCAGTGCCCTCATACGGGCATCTGTGAGAGAGATGACCTCTGCCCAGACCCGGTCAGGGTAGCTCCTGGGGCCTCTCCAGTTCACTTAATCTGCTCTCAGCAAGATCTACTCATGAGTACACGTGGGACCCCATAGGTAAGGGCTAAGTCAGCCGCCCCCACAGGGCACTGCATCCCCAATCCCCCCACACCCGACAACCTAAAATGCCTGGAGACTCTCCTCTCTTCTGTCAGGTCCCTATGGTCTCCAAGTTGAAGCGCTGACCTGTCCGTCTAGAGCGATGCTAATTCTCACCTGCCGTGTACTCCCAGCACCAGACGGAGTAGACACTCTTTGGGTCACGATCGCGTCCATTTAATTCCATTGCCTATTATAAATGACATTGCTCCCCTCAAACTACAGAAAATGAGAGCAAAACAGAGACGCCAAGCCACACACACACACACACACACACACACGCACGCACGCATGCACGCACGCACGCACGCACACGCACATGCACACACACACACACACGTTCAAGGCCCCGTGGCCACTGAATGGTAGGGTGACTCCACCCACGGGCACCTCTGTGTGCCCTTGTTCCGTGTTGAGTTCTGCTCGGCCCTTTCACCTCTTCTCCCGTGAATATCAAAGACGCATGGCACAGACACAGATCCACTCCAGACTTCATCTGCAAATAACTGCGTGGCAGGGGTGGGGGAAGGGAAGCTGGTCCCCTCGCCGAGCCACCATTAATTCATCTATAAAGTCGGGTTCTCAGGGACGTCCTGGGGACCTAAGATGGCAGGAAGCCTGGCTTCGTAATTGTTTAATGAAAGGAAAAGCGAGGGCCTGGTGAGATAACTCTGTGGTTGAGAGTCCATACTGCTCTTGCAAAGGATCCCAGTTTGGTTCCCAGCACCCATGTGGGCAGCTCACAGTAGCTTGTATCTCCAGCTCAAGATGGTCTGATTTCCCACTCAGCAGCCACCCACACTCATGCACAATCCCACATGGATACACACTGGATGTTTTCTTGAGGAAAAGCAAGCCCTCCACCCACCACCGAGATGCCCTCATGGCTTCCAGGCAGCCCTTGCAGCCACACTGCCTTGGTACCCACTGTCCCCTCTCCCTGGAACGTCTTCTACCCTTCAGCCTAAACCCTTCAAGACTCCGCTGAGGCTGTGTCTTATCCCCAAAGTCTTCTGGGGGAGGGCTGAGGGTAGCCCAGGCTGGCTTTGAGTTTGCAATCCTCCTGCCTCCGTTTCTCACGTAGCTAGGACCATATGCATACACTACCATGTCTAGCTTCAAGGTTTTCCTTCCCCTGGCCCCCACCCTACCTCCTCCACACTTGTGCTCACAGCATGACCCTAAACTACAGAGCTGCACAGCCCAAGTTCACAGCTCCTCAACGCACATCCACCCCAGCCACCAGCTAAATCAGTTTCCAAGGTGGAGTCTGGTACTGGACTTGCATTAGGTTTCCCTTTGTGAAACACCCTGCCACTGTACCTTGGAGGCCTGCAGCCTGAATCCTTGTAATTATGTATTTCCGAGACATCTGGTGTGGTCTCTCACAGGGGGCTGGAGGGCTGGAGTGTAGGACTGGACCTCCTTGTTGAGTCTCCGACACTTGCTGAGTGCTTCCTCTTCCCTGAGTCTATTGAGATTGTCTCAGAGACCCTTCAGATCACCTGGGAGCAGGCATCAGGAAGCCAGAATTATTGGCAGGGTGGCTTCTGTCTCTGCCTTACTCTACCCTGCCCTTTGGGCATCCATAAGGCACCCCAGCCCAAGAGATTCCTCCAAAGCAGAGTGTGACACCTGAGGTCCTCACTACACCTTGAAACCCATCCCTGAGGGACTGTCCCATTAGCCTGCCTATTCTGGTGACGCTAACTCTGGTGGACCAGTTTTGGGTCAATGGCTCCCTATGACTTTGAGGAAACTCTCCAGACCCCATGGCCCCCAAGTCTTCCTCCCGCCACCCCCCAGGCCTTCCTCAATTTGGAACTGGGCTACTTGGGGAGCTGCAGACTGCAGGAGTTTGCCTGCCTCCTCCCTGCCTTTCCTGCCTCTCGCCTGCTGACTTCTGCCCTGGCAGCTGGTTCACAGAGGGCCAGACTCTCCTGCTAGCCACTGAAAGGTACAGACATTAATGACCTATTCCCACAATTCTTTGCATCTAGGATCCTGGGAATGAAGAAGGTCCTGCCAAAGAGATGCTTTAAGGGGCACTGAAGGGTGGAGAGAGGCAGGGCTCGTATTCTGCTTTTTGTTGCTGTTTGATTTTTCAAGACAGGGTTTCTGTGTGGCCCTGGCTGTCCTAGAACTCACTCTGTAGACCAAGCTGACCTTGAACTCAGAGATCTGCCTGCCTCTGCCTCCTGAGTGCTGGGGTTAAAGGCGTGCGCCACCACCTCCCAGCCTCACATGCTTGCTATCTTTTTAAGTGGTTTCTCCTGACAGCAGAGAGCTTATCCTTCTGTGTCCTTTGTGCCCAGATGCACAGAGGCCAGCGACGGATGTGACAGCAGCGAGATTCTTCTTGTCCCCAGTTGGCAGTTAGGAACATCTCTTTGTTGAACATAGATAGCTTCAATTGGGAAACAAACTCTGGGCCTCGTTCCTGGATTAGAGAGCAGAGCTCATTCTCTCAGACCTTGTAACGATCTCATAAAACCCTATGTGTTCCATCCCATGTTTAGCATACCTGGAAGGACCTCAGTTTCCCCAGCATTGCAGCGGTTCTACCTTCTGTCTTACAGATGGGACTAAAGATAACCTGAGCCTGGGCTTTTGAGAAATCTACCTCTGCCCTTAAGTGAAAGTTACCAATAGAACCCAGGTGTTGTCCCTCCAGTGCCCTGTCACCTGCTTTTTGAGACAGGGTATCTGAGTCTGAGCTCACCAAGTAGCGCTAGTGGCTGATCAGGAAGCTCCCAGGATCTGCCCATCTCCTCCACTCTCCATCCCCAGCGCTGGTGTTACAAGTGTGCCGTGCCTGGGTTTTATGTAGGTTCTGAAGATCGAATCCAGATCCTCACACTTTCTCTTTACTGAGTGAACCAGCCCCAGCCCCAGTCCTGCCCCCGGCCCGGCCCTGGTCTCAACCGCAGCCTCGGGCCCCCAGCCTCCCACTTCTGCTCTCTGCCACACTTGACACCTCTCCTGGCACACAGCTGTGCTCTTGTCCCCTCTCTCCGTGAGTGACACAGCGGAGAGGATGCTTTTGCCACCCGCTGTTTGGAAGAACCTTTGTCATGTAACAGTGTGGGATAAGACAGCAGATGACCTCAAAGCAGTTACCTCGAAAACCCAGCAACCTGTCATGGCCCAACCCAGGAGCAGTGATGACAAGCGTTCCCAATGGACCTTGACATATGTACAGAGCCGCGCTCTGAGTACTGGTGAAACTGGTTCACATCTCTCTCCAAACCTTCACTGCTTGGGAGGGCGCTGCCCCCTCTGGGTCCACTGACCGGAGCCCACATAGCTTCATGGGTAATGGAGAAGTAGCACGGGGTCCTTTTCCTTCCCCCTGACTGCTGCTCGTCCTCCAGACCTGGCAGTTCAGTCTCTCTGGAGCCTTCTTTGATTGCCACCCCCACCTCCGATGATGGCAGGTGCCTACACCTGACCCTGAAGCCACTGGAAACCCAGCCCTTTAGTCCTGTCCATCCCCCTAATGCCACCACCAACTGACTCCCTGCTGGCTCCAGGTCCCCCACCCTCAGCCTACTATTTATATGTGTGTGTGTTACCTTTTTGAGGCAAAAGTCAGAGACACAGCGAGGTTTAATGGAACCCAAAGAGCATATCAAAGCACTGGACCTTGTGTGGAGGATTCTGAGCGCAGGCTGATGGGGAGAGAGTTGTGATAATTCGTGGCACTGGGCATAGACAGGTACAAGAGGGTGTGCACCAGGCCCTTCCCAACCCTGCCTTGTGGGACCCAGAAGCCATCCCTCAGGTTAAGTCCTAGATGTGGATTCAGTCCTTCTGAGGAATCAGCCTTTACTCCCCTCCAGGTCCAGGCCTGGGGTAGTTAGGGTGTCCTTGGTCAAGGTTCTTTTGTGGAGAAAGGGGACTCTCAGAGCCACATAACTTGGCATTGATTATGTCTTCAGTGTACAGCCAGATGTCACAAGTTGTGCCTTGCAATCCAGGGAACTTTCTGGTCTGTTCCAAGCTGGGCCTTCCTGTTCTCTCTCTGTCCTTGCAGAGTCTTATTTGAAGGTCCCAGTGGCGGCGCTCTGGGGGAAGGGAGGCAGGAGCTGTGACCCCGCCTTAAGCAAGTCATCAGAGGATGCTCCACCTTTGAGACCTCACAGATCCTGGGATGGGGGAGAGGCTGCAGAGATCTGCGATGACAATCACAGAGAGAAATGTTGTTCCCCCCCTCTCCAGAAGCCATCATTAAAATGACAGGTTGCCTAGCAAAAATGGGACACAGTACCCCTATATCTCCTTTCACCAAGGAGGCCACTGTGGAAACACAGACAAGAGAGTCGGGGAGACCCAGGTGGCAGTGTGGTTATGAACGACTATGTCTCCAAATATAAGGGTCACCCTGTGGGCCCAGCTCGGTCACAGATGCTCAGCGTGGTTCCCTCTGACTGCAGTCCCCCTGAGTACCCAGCAGTCTCTGGGGAGGGACTTAGGTGTGACCCTAAGGGTTCTTTATGTTCCAGGCAGTTCTACCTGGAGACATTTGTCAGTGCCTAGAAACAGTCTTAATTGTCGTAAGTGGAGGTCGAGGGGCATCTGCCCCCGCCTGGTGCTGCTCATACCCTATATCACGTCAGAACCCCACTCCCTAACAAGGGGCTGGCAGACCCTCCTCGGCAGCTGCTGGTGCGCATAGGTAATAAAGAAGAGTGTGGGGGATACCAGGTTTATAGAGAGCAGGGAGCCATTGCTGAGGTGAACCCCATCTGGACACTGAGAGAGTCACGGGCTCCACCAGATTGCAAGCTCCTGAGGTTACAAAATGCATCCTCACAGCCCGTCAGGCGCAGGAGATCAGAGCTGAGAGAGAACGGCAGCTGAATGAATGTGGATCCTCACGGTCTGGCAAGATGTCTCTTCCTGCAGCCAGAGGAAAGGCTCGGCAGTGAAGAGCACTGGCTACTCTTCCGGAGGACCCAGCCCCTGTGTGGCAGCTCACAGCCAAACTCCGCTAGCAGGGCACTTAATACCTTCTTCTGGTCTCTATGGTAACTGCACATGTGTGCACAGATCTATATGCAAGCCAAACACCTATTTGCAAAAAATAAAAAAAATTGAATCTAAAAACAACAACAAAAATAGTCCTGCCTTATGGATGTAAAGTCCAACTTCCTTCTAACAATGTTTCTGCCTGACACCTCTCCAGAGACAGGTGCGGTAGCATACACCCATAATCCCAGGACTTGGGAGACTGAGGCAGGAGAATAGTAAGTTTTAGGCCAGCCTGGGATACATAGAGAGACCCCATGTTAGGAAGGAAGGAAGGAAGAAAGGAAGGAAGGAAGGAAGGAAGGAAGGAAGGAAGGAAGGAAGGAAGGAAGAAGGCAGGGTGCTCCTCCCCTGCTGAGGGCTTCCTGTCTAACCTGCTGCCTCCATATCTCCATCTGTGGTCTGAGAGCCTGCCAGCACGCGAGGCCTGCTACTATAGTTTACAAACCAAAAGTAATTATGTTAAAAATGAGGGTCAGAGGGAACGTCTAGGAAAACAACAGTAGTTATGAGCCAGGGAACTTTGTGCACCATTCCCTGTGTGCAGGGGTCTCTTTGACCCACTTCCCGGTTCAAAGACGAGGCCGCTTGACCGTGGGTCTGCTGAGCTGCTGACCAGTCTCCCCTGGGTGGGTCTGTCTGCTTTGAAATGTATCCGATGGCCATTTTTTTTAAATGGAGCCTAAAAATAAGTTCTTGAATAATTAGATTTAAAAGAATTTAAAAAAAAAAATACACAGTAGGTGACAGACCAGTTTGTGACAGGCATTGTGGGTACAGGAAGTCGATCAAGTCCTCCCCTGGGATTAGATGTGAACACAACATGGTAAATGGTTGCCCAATTGTTCATTCGTTCAACAAGATCATGGGAGTGAGGTGTGCCGAGCATGGAACTAACTCCGAGCCTTATATAAGCAAGGGGATCACTTAGCGCCAAGCTACATCGCCGGCCTCGGCCCTTTTTATGTTTAGTTTTGGTTTGGGTTTTGATTGAAATAGTTCTCACGAAGTTGCCCGGGCCCCTTGTCTTTACTTTCTCAGTGGATGGGATGCCATGCCTGTGCCACCAGACCCAGCTAATGAGTATTTAATGTTTGCTGAGCATGGCTCGGAGGCACCCCTCCCCCTCTAAGACCAGCGCTCTCTCTCCTCACGACCGCCAGTAAGGCTGGGTTCATTTATGCTCGCTCGCTCGCTCGACAGATGACAGAACCGAGAGTCAGAAGGGCGAAGTCACTTACTCGTTCAAGGTCACACCTTCAGGAAGGGTGGGGCGGGGTTGGAGCCCTTGCCCCCCACCCCACCTCCCATGCTTCTGACTCCCTCCCCACCCCCACCCCGCACCTCCCACAGAAGCCTCTGATCGCTCTTTAAGAACTGTGCACTAGCCCAGCGCGCACTTAGGTTCTGGAAGCCAGTGTGCATTTCCTTAAGCTCTCCTCAATTTTGTATGACTCCACCCTTGAGAGATACCGAGGTGCCAGCCTCCCATGACAGAAGGGAAAGCCTGGCCGTTCCAGGGCTCTGGTGACTCTGGCCTGGTGCCAGCTGTCCCTGGTCCCGGAGTAGCACAGCCTGATCATGAGGACTGAACTGGCAGAGGTGGAAGGGGAAGAGAGGCGGTGACAAGCAGTCAGGACGCGGAGGCCCATGACAGATGGGCCGCTTTGCCCCTTGCTAGCTTTCACGGGAAAAGCGGACCTTGGGACCTCAACTTGTCTCTGCTCCCAACTTCCTGGCTTCTAAGACGGTGTGGCAAGCCCCACCTGTAGTGACGATGCAGAACCACTCCCTGCTGTTCTCCACACACAATTTCCCACGAGATGGAAAGCACAGACTTTCCAACTCCGGCTGGGCCCATGGCAGACATTACTAAATGATCACAGAATCCTCCCCCCACCAAACCACCGGCCAGTCACAGCTTCAGAGACCTGCCCAGGGCACCATTCTAGGTAGCCACCTCCAGTAGATCAGATTTGACGTGTGTTCCAGTAACCCACGACAAGACTGGTTGAAGACAAGCATTTTATCACATCTCTTGGTTTTACAGGGTCAGGAATTCAGGCCAGGCCAGCTGGGCAGATTTTTTGACTCTCCCTGGCATGGGGTGGCGACAGTGGTTATTGAATGACATTGGGCTCCCTGGTAGTTTGGTGGGGACAATAAGGCTGGATTCAGCTGGGATTCCTCTCCACCTACAGTATTCACCAGCCAAGAGTCAAGGGATAAGCAGTTGGATTTCCATCTGCAGCAGGGCCAGAAGGTAGCTGGGACCTTTCTGTCTTAGATTTGTGGTCAAAGCAGTCACAGGCACGACCCATACCACAGGGAAGTAGGTGCCCAGACACCACAGCCCATGTGTGTTTTATTTTATTTATGTGAGTGCTTCACCTGCATATATGTCTGTGCACCACTTGAATACCTGGTGCCCTCAGAAGTGGGAATAATCCATCAGATCTCTTAGAACAGGAGTCACAGCAAGTTGGGACCCCCAAATCATACCAGGACTCAAACTCTGGTCAACTAGAAATGCAGCCAGTGCTCTTAATCACTGAACCATCTCTCCAGCTTGTGCTCAGAACATTTGAGGCAGAGACTCATATATCCTAGGCTGACTTGGAACCCACTGTGTAGCTGAGGAGGACGTCGAGCGACCTTCTGATTCTCTGACCACCATTTCACCTCATCGTCCCCAGTACTGGGATCACAGGTGTGGGGAAGCTGTGTCAGCTGCGATGGTGTACAAATTCATGTAGCCCTGGGCTGTGTGTCTGGTGGCCATTCTAACAACCAAGCTGTTTCCTTGGGCTCTTCAGTAGGGACTTCCTGCTAGCCTTCGTTGGATGCCCCCGGGTGCTGGGTACTGTCGCTGGCTTGACATGCAGCAGGGGGCCAGCAGGTCCAAGGGGTGAAGAGCTATTGCTGATCAGGGAAAGCTAGCGATGCGATGCGACGCTAGCGTGATGCAGGGGCCGCACAAAGGCCGGAACCCCCGGGGTTCTAGGAAAATACCGTGAGAGACAGAGACAGAGAGCCACGGGAATATTGAAGGTGGAGAGACAGCCAGGCTCCAGAAGAGGAGACTTACAAAGGCACAGAGGTCAGGCCAAGCACAGAGGTCAGGAAGGGGCATCGGTTGCTGCTCTGTCAAGGAACAAGGCCAGCGAATGACGCTTTCTGGGCCCGAGTGAATGGAGGTTCGGTTAAGTAGTGTGTGGCCTCAGATCCATCTGGCAGTGCGTGGACAGTGGGCTGGGAGGGGGAGGGGGAGGCCCTGTGCCAGCTAGGAGGCTGCAGTGTGGTGTGTGAGGGTGAGATGGGGTGACACCATTGGAGAAGGCAGAAAGGGGACCTGCAAAGGCACTGGAGGCAGAAGGCCTAGTTGTTGACTGAAGACAAAGGCTAAGATGCCTAGAAAATTCTATGGAGCGTGCGCAGTCAGACATGGTCTGGGAGCCAAGGACAGCTGCAGGAATGAGGAACCTGGACCACTCTCAGCAAGCAACAGCAGTCTGGGGTGGGGGATGGGGTAGTCTGGGATGGGGGAGTCTGGGTGGGGGGTGGGGGGAGTCTGGGTGGGGGTGGGGTAGTCTGGGGTGAGGGAGTCTGGGTGGGGGGAGTCTAGGGTGGGGGTGGGGCAGTCTGGGGTGAGGGATGGGTGGTCTGGAGTAGGGGGTGGGGGGCCTGGGGGTGGGGGAGTTTGAGGTGGGGGTTGGGGGAATCTGGGGTAGGGAGTAGAAGAGCCTAGGGTGGGGGGAATCTGAGTGGGGCTGGGGGGAGTCTGGGGTGTGGGCTGGGGGAGTTTGGGGTAGGGGATTGGGGGAGTCTGGGGTGGGGGATGAGGGAGTCTGGGTGGGGGCTGGGGGAGTCTGGGGTGGGGGATTGAAGGAGTCTGGGGTGGGGGGATAGAGGAGTCTGGGGTGGGGGGAGTCTGGGTGGGGGTGAGAGTTTAGGGTGGGGGTGAGAGTCTGGGGTGGAGGTGGGAGAGTTTGGGGTGGGGTGGGGGAGTCTGGGGTAGGGGTAGAGGAGTCTGGGGTGGGGGAGTCTGGGTGGGGGTGGGGATTCTAGGGCGAGGGATGGAGGAGTCTGAGCCTAGACCCCTGGGAAGGGGCAGGATGCCAATGACAACTTTACCTTGTTGGAGAAATGTCAATAGACAAGATTGTGACCCACATAGCCCCCCAGAAGCCCCATAAACCTGCTATGGGTGGGTCCTGCTGTAGATGAGAAACCAGAGAGCCTGGGAAATTGAGCACTGAGAGGTGTAACTGGTTCTTGGAGCCCCAAAGCGTCTCTCTTGGGCCTGTGTTCCGGGTGTTGACTAAGCGCAGGGAAATCTCAGAGTCGTAGTCCTTTACTGAGGACTTACTGCTTGCTGGGCAGTGTTCTCAGTTTTCCTTTACGCTGCACTGTGCCACTTCACCCCACTCTAATATCAGGAGGCACAGAGCAGGCCTGAGGCCACGCGGCAAGCAGTGGTCACTGGGACTTAACTTTGCAGCGCTAAGTTGCAAAGCCTATACTGAGCCATTGGCGGAAAGCCCAGTGCATTGTGGGAGACTGAGGCCACCAAGCCAGCTGACCTAACGGCCCCTCACAGGCTCCCCAGCATGGCTGGGGAATACATGCGTGGAAATCTCTGACTGCAAGGATGGGGTGAACACAAGGGAGGGACAAAAGAGGAAAATGGAGGACACATTCTTGGCATGAGGCCACCTGTGAGCATCTGTGGAGGGCGCTACTCTGTGGGGTGTTGCGCTTCTCACTGTTTGCTTTGCTGAACCTGATCAAACTCTTTCCTGAGCAGGGGTTGCCAAGCCTTCCCCACCCCCCTGTCTACCTGTCAGCTGGCTGCCAACACCGAGCCAGGCATGCTGGGAGGCAGGAGCAGGGCTCTACAACACTGCCAGGAGTTCCCCTCTCCCTGTCAGCTGCCTGTTCCCAGGAGGCCATTCCAGGAATCCCAGTGTGTGAAAGAAATCCCAGCTCAAAGGAAGGGCTTGGGTCCGTTCAGACCTGGTGACTCTATACTGCACACCCGCTGGGATCCGCCTGCCCCAGACTGCCGTTCTCTGCCTACCCATCCGCTATGCAGCAAGTTAGACATCTCACCAACATCTTCGACCTAATCAGTCACCAAGCTCAGCTCTGATTCTGCTGGTCCCCCTAACCTCCCCAGCCCTGTCAAGGTGGATTTGCCTATGGGCACCCAGATGATGTGATGTGAAGGCCCACAAGGATCCTGAGTCATTTTCTTCCCCTCAGCCCCCGCCCCGCCCCCACACCATTCTACCCATCTGCCACTTCAGTGGGTTACTACCACATTCCCTGGATTGAACCCCTCTCCCTTCCATCTACCCATCCATGGCACCTGTCACATCTACCCTGCTGGACTGCCCCACCCCCCCACCCCGTTCACCCCCTGCAGGCCTTCTGCACACAGCCCAGTGGCATTGTAAGACTGTAAGTCAGACCAGATCTTAGGACTGTCCTGCTCAGTCTCTCCTGGCTTTCTGTAGTGTCTTAGCCTCCTGTCTGCTCCCCAGACACCACCCCCTACACCATCCCACTCCCTAGGCCTGCTCTGTGAGTCCTGTCCTCTCTCTGCGATGCCCTCCCTCCAGAACATCCCGTGACTCCCTCCCTGCCATCATCCATGCCTGAGCTCAAATGTCAACCCTAGGGAAGCCTTTACCTGAGAGGCATCGGACCTCCCCTACTGCCCTCTTCTAAACAGAGCAAAGCTGTTTGCCGATAACATAGCTCCTGTCCTGAAATTATTGAATTCACTCACCATCTTCCCCTTGTAGAAGAGCTGGGGGCCTTCGAGATGACTTAGTGGGCAAAGGAACCTGCTGCCGAGCCTGGAGACCCACACGGTGGGAGAAAAGAACTGACTCCTGCGGGTTGTCCTCTGACCTCCACACACATACCCCATCCCCATAGATACACACAAATAAATGAAGTGTAAAAAAAAAAAAGTAAGGAAAGTTATTATAAAATAAAAATGGGATTTTTGTTAATGACATAACAAAATAGTGTTTGTAATAAACATCACAACAAATGTTTTTATTATTCATTTTATGCATCCTAGATTAGCTTTGAACCCATAATCCTCCTGCCTCAGCTTCTCAAGACCTGGGGGTACAAGCAGGTGCTACTATATCCCACTTAGTGTTGGCTCTGAATTTGGTAATGCTGCACTCAGGAGGTCTGGGCGGTCCCTCTTGGGATGATCTGTCTTAGGCCCCGGGAAGACAGCTGCATGGATGTAAGTTCAGTCCCTAGAAGGTGTGTGAGAAAAGGCAGGTGTGGTGACGCTGCATGCTTGCAGTCCCTGCACTGGGGTGGGGGTGGGGTGGAAGATCCCCGCGGTTTGCTGGCCAACCAGTCAAGCCTAATTGAGAAGCTCCCGGCCAGTGAGAGATTCTGTCTCAAAGGAGTGGACAGCATTTCTGAGGATGACACCTGAAGTTGTCTTCAGGAGTCCACATGCACAAGCATTCATGTGTGCATGGATGGATGTATACACACACATACACAGAGAGAGAGAGAGAGAGAGACAGACACACACACACACACACACACACACACGCACACACACACACACACAGAGAGAGAGAGATTCTTTCATTCATGTGTGCATGGATGGATGTACATACACACACAGAGAGAGAGAGAGGGAGGGAGAGAGAGAGAGAGAGAGAGAGAGAGAGCAAGGCTGTTCTGCAGGCAACCTCTGACTGGCCAGTGGAAGACAGATGCCAGTTCTTATGAATGCCAGTCAGAACGCTGCAGAATCCCAGTTGGACAACAGTTAGGCTCTGGGTGACCACTTCTGACTGAACAATAGCCGGGGAATTAGGAAATTACCAGTTCTGACTGGTTGGTAAGCAGATCAGGCTGCCTAACTTTCCCTGGACGACCACTTGGGAAAAGTCCATTGCTAAATTCGGATTGGCTGACTGTTCTTCCGTAGAGGTGAGCACCAACTCAGGGGTCTGGGAGCAGAAACTGATAGGACGGCCTGCGGAAGCTGCTGCTGGTTCTGTTCTCACCCTACGATCTAGTTTCAGGGTGTCACTTAGTGTCAGACAGTGTCTAGAAAATGGCCTTGGCCGGCAACAAGGCTGTGTTGTTCTCCAACAGATGCTGAAAATAACTTAGGATCTTGTTCTGATGAACTCCAGCTGTGGTTTGCAGGCTGCCTGGAGTCAGGCAGCGCTGATCAGTTTAGTGCCCACAGCACCCAAGGTTCTGGGAAGGCCAGAGGCTTGCTAGGGCTGCAAGACAGACCCTGAGCTGGCCCAGGTTGCACTCAGATCTACCTGATTCCCGAGTCTGTGTTCTGATTTACTTTGGAACTCATGGCGTCCTCTAAACTGTAGCCACGCCCTACTTCCTTCTGTAGGCGGAATGGAGGCCTCTGAAGGACACTCTACACCTAAGAACCCAGCAAAACCTTCTGAGGGTCACATGCCAGCCTCCTTCACACCCCTGGTGATCCATCCCCAGTGGTCAAACCTCCCAGACTTCCCTCAGATAAAGACCCTGTGACCAGCCCAGTTGGGGGACCCCAGACCATGACTACCAAGTCCATCAGCACTGCCTGTGCCACGGTGGCCATTGACAATTTGAGTATCGCTCTGTGTTGCCCTCAAACAGAGGCTGAAAATAACCTAGGATCTTGTTCCCATTAACTCCAGTTTCGGTTTGCAAGCTGGGGTACATTCGAGGTGACCCGGGAAAGCTGCAGCTGGCTGTTGATAGCTGTGTCTGCTGGTGGCCAGAGCTGTCCTTTGTGTTTAAACCACGTGGGTTGTTCTGGTTTATCAGAAACTAAGACCCCAGGAGCATTAGCAACACCACGGGGCTCATTGCAATACCGTTTGCATTGTGCTTGGACACCTGACCCTCTGAGACTTTGACAGAGGACCTGGAGGAAGGGGGCAGTAATACCTTAAAGGATGGCATCTAGGCCTCCATGACTTGGGAGTGTATCAACCATCTTACCCATGAACACGCCACCCATCTCATAAATACTTACAAACATTTGTTTGAAATCCAAATGTCAGAGACATCACACCACACCCGGCCGCTAGGAGCAGCCCATTCCAATCTTGGAACGTTTGTCTTGCTTTGCTAAATAAACTCTGCGTAAGTGTTCTGCATGTAGTGGCTGAATCCTGTCCTTTGAGAACACAAGAAGCCAGAGGATCCACTCCACGCAAATCCCACAACTGTAGGATCCATTCATGGCCCGGTGGGATCCACGGCTCTGTGGATCATGACAGACTTACTCAATGAGCTAGATACTTCCCCACCTTCTAGAATAGTCCATATCTCACCTGTTGTTCTGAGACTCTGAGATCTGACATAGAGTAAGCTCTCATTCCACAGACGTATTGTGTGGTTATAAAGTCAACCCTGCACTAGCTCTGCCCTTTCTGGAATATTCTGTACCCCAGCATTTCTCAAAGTTTGCTCAGGTACACGCTAGGCCCACCATGAGACATCTTGTTATCAAAAAACAAAGCTAGAGTGCCAGCTGCTGTGGTGAACGTCTACAGTGCCAGCGCTAGGGAAGGGCGCATGGGGACTGAGGCTAGCCTGGGCTACATAACAAGATCATCTCAAAAGAAATTAAGATAAGTAATTCTAAGGCCAAGTACATTTGGGAAACTGTAGGTACTGGGATTGTGGAAGTCTATTTACTATTCAGAATCCTGAGCAGACCTGTAACCTAGGGATTGGGCTGACCCCAATCCGAAGCTGCCAAATCTTTGTGACCACAGCAGTCTCTTGGCCCTGGTGAGTTGTTATGCAGCTGGGTAACTATTAATGGGGAGCTCCCAAAACGTACTTTGGAAATATCTATTTAAATCTAAAAAGTAATGATGTAGGTGTCTGAGTGCGTGTGCATGCATGCACATATACACATGTATGTGTATGTATGTGCATATGTGTATGTCTCTGTGTGTACATGAGTTTGTGTGTGTATGTTTGTATGTGTATGTGTGCCTGCACATGTATGTGTGTGTGTATAAGTGTGGGTGTGTGCATGTATATGCACGTGTGCTTATGTGTATATGCTATGCATGCACATGTGTGTTTGTGTGTATGTATGTGTGTGCATGTCTATATATGTGTGTGCATGTGTCTGTGCATGTGCGTATGTGCATGTAAATGCATGTATGTGTGTGTGCACATGTGTGTATGTATGTATGCATGTGTGCATGTCTCTCTGTGTGCATGAGCATGTGCGTGTATATGCATGTATGTGTGTGTACATGTGTGTATGTGTATATGTATGTGTGTATTTGTGTGAGCATGTATGTGTGTCTGACTCATGTATGTGGCGGGAGGAGTTACCCACAAAGAGGAGTCCAATGCTATGAGCAAGGTCTTGAGATCTCTTCTGCCCTGCACTAGTATCTAGAAACCAATCTCTCATTTCCTCACGGACCTCTCTCCCTCTTGCTTCATAGAGGATGGGGCGAGCAGGGTGGTGGGGTCAAGCTGAGAGAGCTTCCTGGAAGGAGTGTGGAGCTGGCTGAAGAGGAGGAGCATCCTGTGGCAGGGAGGAGGGCAGAAGCGAGCATGCCACCCACTTAGGACACTTGACTCTTTGCAGATGTCAAAGCCAGCTGTTGGCTCTCTGCGCTGGCTTCCAGGTCTACAAGTCTCACGTGAGTCAGCTCTGGGTTCCAGCTGGGGAGGAGTCAAGCTCTTTCCTGCTTAGGGACCAGCGCCATCGTCAGGGCTACAGGGCCCTTCTCTCTTCCTCTGGAGAAGGCACTGGAGTGTGGGAGACAAGGTACAGTCAGCACAAGGCATCCACTAAGGACTGCGAGCCTACAGCCACTTCCCCAAAGGAAAAGACAGCCAACCAAGAACACAGAGACAGGGAGGGAACCCCCGGGGCAGGAACCTGACTCAGGCTTTCTCGGGTTCCTCTAGAGATCCCCTTGGCCAATCAGAGGAGTGAGGGGGGAAGGAAGTGGGTGCTACCACAGAGGCAGGAGAGGCCCAGAGCAGGTGCTGGCCCAGCCCAGGGCTGGGAGCGGCAGGGCGCTTCCTTCCCTCCCTCTCAGCTGACAGGGCAGGGCTACAGGGCAGGGCTACAGAGCGTGCAGGGACCTGGGACCGAAACTAAGCAGAATGTTCACCTCACCGGGGACCCTCGCCCAGGTGCAGACGCCAGACAGCTCCCAGCAGCCCGGGAGCCTGCCCCGCCCAGGACTAAGCCTTGAGAAAGCAGACCAATATCCCAATATCCCCCTCGCCAAGCAATGGCAGAGAGAGAGAGAGAGAGAGAGAGAGAGAGAGAGAGAGAGAGAGAGAGAGAGAGAGAGAGACAGAGAGACAGAGAGACAGAGAGATAGACAGAGACAGAGTCAGACAGAGACAGAGACAGAGACAGAGACAGAAGACAATGAGGACCAGAGGGGAGCCCTTTACTGAGAATGCTTTCTCTTTCACTGTCTACACTTGGTGCTAGAATTACAGCAGAGACCCAGACTAGATTTGTTTTCTTAGAGGCTGGGGCCCCGGACAAATCCCGGCGCCCTGTGAACCTCAGTGTTCTCCGCTGACAGAAGGCTTCTTTCTCTCAGTCACCTGGTTCTTCGAGGACAGGCTGACTAAGCCTTGGCTGCAGGGATGAGACACCTGACAAGAAACAGGTACACAGTTGCCACAGTCCCACGAGGGGCAGAAGCTGCTTTATGGAGTCCCTCTGCAGGGACCCTCAGCCTGCTTCACACCCTAGTCCCTGTGTTCTTGGCTAACCCAACCTCTACCCCACCCACACCCTCACCTCCCACCCCCTTTCCCCATTCACCCCCATCAAAGGGGTTCCCAGCTCTAGAGCTGGAGAAGGTCTAAGAGCAAATAAAACAGTTCTTGGGCCCATTACAAAGGTCCCCGACTCAAGGCTGAGGCAAAGATCTGTGGTCAAACACATATTTTGCATGCCTGGGTTCAGCCAACAGCACCAACAAACAGATGGGGGGGTCACTGGGGCAAAGTGGAACACAGACACTGATTTTTTTTTGGTTTGTTTTTCAAACTTCTGGGGCACAGACACTGTTTGTTCGTTTGTTTGTTTGTTTTTCTGTTTGTTTTTCAAACCACAATGAGCCTTTCCCACCCCACCTACCCACATCCGGTGCTAGGAATGGAACCCAGGGCCTTATGCATACGAGGTATACACCCTGCTACTGGGCCACACCCTCAGCCTGTCAGGGTCCTAAAAGCAAAGTGGTCGCTACAGCCAGAATAATCTTTTCTTTGTGTCTGTCTGTGGAGAGTGCATGCAAGCATGCATAAGTGAGTGCAGGGGTCAGAGGACGACCCTGGGCATCTGTCCTCAGGGGCCTTCTACCTTTGGAGATTGTGTCTCTCATTGGCCTGGAACAGCACAACAGAGGCCAGGCTAGCCAGTCCTCAGCCTTCTGCGGACCATCTGCCTCTGCCTCTCTCTTACCAGTTACTGTCACTGGCATTAGAAACACCTGGCTTTTTATTGCTGGTGGTGGCAGTGGCAGCGGCGGCGGCGGCGGCGGCGGCGGCGGCGGAGGTGGTGTGTGTGTGTGTGTGTGTGTGTGTGTGTGTGTGTGGTGTACATGTGGGTGGGGGGAGTCACAGGACCCTGTCAGAAGTCAGTTCTCCCCTTCCATCTTTACACAGTTTCTGAGGCTCAAATGCAGGCTGGCAGGTTTGCTTGGCAAATGCCGGTAGGTGCTAAGGCATTTCACTGCAAACACACACACACACACACACACACACACACACCATATTGGCATTTTACCTGAATCCTGAGAGTCCAATCTCATGTCCTTACAGTTGCTGGGCAAGGGCTTTCCATCTGAGTCATCTCCTAGCTGTAATTGTTTTATTTTATTTTAAAGATTTATTTATTTTATGTGTTGATGTTTGTGTCTATATGTTTGTGTATATGTATGTGTAGTTTATGTGTGTGTATGTTTGTATATGTATATGTGTGTATGTGCATTTGTATGTTTGTATGTGTATGTATGTGTGTATGTATGTTTGTATATATGCATGTATATGTGTATGTGTGAAAGCCTGGATGTATATGTATGCACTCTGTGTGTGCATGGTGCCAACATGAGCCAGAAGACGGCATCAGAAACACCAGAAATAGACTTACAGGCAGTTTCGAGATGTCATGTGGGTGCTAGGAACTGAACTCACGTCCTTTGCAAAAGCAGCCTGTGCCCTTAACCACTGAGTCATCTCTCCAGCTTCCTGAATTTTTTTTTTAACCACCCAGAGAAAAAAGTATTGGAAAGCACCTTGTAAAAATGTGGGGTTTTCTTGGACTTCTCTTGTTATTTATTTTTACTTTTTATTTTTTGGGTTGGGTGTACTGTTTTGTTTCCTTTGAGATGGGGCATGTATGGTTCAGCTGGTAAAGTGTTTGTCTAGCATGAACCAAGTCTGGGTTCCATCCCCAGCACCACAGAAACCAGCTGTGCTGATTTGAGAATATAAACCCAGCACTGGGAGATAGAGACAGAGGATCAGGAGTACAAGGTCATCCTTGGCTTCATAGTGAGTTTGAGGCCAGCACAGAGTACATGAGACCCTGAAGAGAGATATACAGAGACAGACAGATAGACAGACAGACAGAGAAAGACAAAGACGGGGTGGGGGGGAGAGAGAGAAGGTGTTTGCTGAGTGTCATAGCACACATTTGTAATCTTGACAGTTGGGAGTTTGAGGCAGGAGGATCCCTAAGTTTAAATCTAGCCTCGACTACATAGTGACACCCCATCCCAAAATAAACCAATGAGCCGGGACGTGGTGGCGCACACCTTTAATCCCAGCACTTGGGAGGCAGAGGCAGGTAGATTTCTGAGTTCGAGGCCAGCCTGGTCTACAGAGTGAGTTCCAGGACAGCCAGAGCTACACAGAGAAACCCTCTCTCGAAAAAACCAAATAAATAAATAAATAAATAAATAAATAAATAAATAAATAAATAAAATAAACCAATGAATGAACAGAGGGATAGAAGATAGGGTGAAGTTAATTTAAAAATGTAAAGGCAGGTATAGGGGCTGGGGTGTGGCTGGCAGCTGAGCATTTACCCAGCATGCTTCTTCAGGGCTGAGGTTTGATCCTCAGCGCCACAATAAAAGGGTGTGACAGGTTATGAAATAATGTGCCCTGTGAAGCCCATTTTGCACGTGTATATATTTTTAAAGGGCTCTGTGGTTGTCGATGTGCCCTTCCAAGGTCCCCAGTGATGGTTCCGGGTGGTAGGTGGCAGAGACACACTGGGCTTCGGCTCTGATCATTCTGTAGCTAACTGTGTGCTCTCAGGGAAAAGAGACATTTTGTATCAACATCAGTGGGAGCCTCTACCCACCTCGGCTGACTCATGTGCCGTCTCCAGGCCACCGCGTGGGCTGACGCCAGGCCGCCTTCTCCCAAACCACCAGGTGTGTCTCTGTGGTTTGGGGCTGCTTTTCATTTTCTTCCTCCTTGTTCACGCTGGCGTGACCTACTGCTGGCGTTGCCCTGTGTCAGAAGAGCATGCCAAAGAGTGCGGCTCCCACCCCCAGGAGGCGACGACGACTGGAGGGAGGCCCAGGAGGGAGGCCAGGGAGGGAGGCCCGGGAGGGAGGCCCGGGAGGGAGGCCACGACCTCCTGGAATTCTATACAACCCAGATGGGGAGTGACGCATTTCAGTCAAGGCTGAGACCAAAGAGCACCAGGCTTTGGGTGACAATCTAAGAGGATTGTCTAGAGAGTAGGGTACAGGAAAGAGGGTGGGGACAGAAGTCATCAGAGCTGCGCCCCAGGTGACTGACCCTCTGCCAGGGCTTTTCCAAGAGGCCAAATCCCAAGAATCAGGGACATGCATATGTATGTGCATGTATGTGTGTGTATATGTATGTTGTGTGTACATATGTGTGTATGTATGTTGTGTGTATATATGTGTGTATGTATGCATGTATGTGTGTATCCTCTATCTATCATAAGCACTTGTGTGTGTGTGTGTGTGTGTGTGTGTGTGTGTGTGTGTGTGAGAGAGAGAGAGAGAGAGAGAGAGAGAGAGAGAGACTGACACAGCATGCATGAAATAAGGTATTTGGCTAAGAAAGTCATGTTGAAGATCAGTAGACAGCGGGGAGGCTATAGGGATGCTGATTGGTGGAGAATGCTGGGTCCAAGATGGCCCCATTAAAAGGGGACTGGGATGGGGAAGATGGCTCAGTGGGTAACGCTTGCTGTGCAAACATGGGGACCTGAGATCGAATCCCAATGCCCGCATCCCAACGCCTGGCATGGCCACACATGCGCCTTTCTCTCCCAGCACCGTGGGAGATGGAGTCCTGAGGACGACTGACTGGTGGCTCGCTGGTCACCAGTCTAGCTGCGGGTTCAGCGAGAGACCGTGTCTCTAAGGAATATGGTGGGGACTGAGAGAATACACAAATGAACACACGTGTTAGTAGCCTTGTGCATGCATACCTGTGCGCCCAGCACTTGGGGGTGGGTTGGGGAGGGGAGCTAAAACAGAGAGTTGGAAAATTCAAAGCCAGTGTGGTCTGCATAGCCAGACACTGTTTCAAATGTAAGTAAGTAGATAACAGGCTTGCAATTTGTTTTAGGCTGTGGTCTTAAAAGTTACAACAAGGCCTGCAGAAGCTAAGCTGCAACTGGGGCCTGGCTGGCTGTCCTCTGTGTCAGGATAAACAGGAGGAGCCAGGAGGCCCCAGCTCCTTGCCTCCCTCTATTAGCATCTAGCCCAGCACTGGGCAAGGCGGGTGACAATCGGGGGACACAGAGGTGACTGTTCCTCTCAGCTTGCCTGTGTCCCAAGCTTGGGCACACACAGGAGGACACGGGGAAGGAAGGCAGGTCTCTGCAGTGTCAAGGTGTGGAGGAGAACTCGGCCTGCACAGGGAGGTGGCCCACAGGTGACATGCCAGATCACTGAGTTTGGGAGGCTGGGCGGGAAATCCAGGGATGGACACCTTGGGGGCAATTGGACAGCGTAGGTGGCCTGAACCTATTAACAAAAGGAGACCAAAAAGAGTGTCTGAGAGGACCAGACCCGTTGGGTCTGTTCATTGTACCCAGAAGGGTTAAGTCTTAGCCAGGACCTTCCACAGACCTTTCTCCAGGGAAAATCACCGCCTACTTCCTGAATCTCTGTGGGCAAAGAAGTGTTAAGCTCGCCTCCTTCTGGTCACTCCAGGAATTACATCGTTCTACCTACGTTGGATAGGTCAGCAACAGCAAGCAATGGAGATTAATTCTAGAACATTCCGGCTGACATAACAGTTCAACATCTTGGCTGCTGCTTTTTCTTTCGCTGGTTAGGTGCTCGCAATGGCTTCAGCATGGAACTGAGCAATTTCCTTGAATGGTCACGGCTAATTTGATAGCAATATGAGCCTCCAGTCTTTTCTCTTACTCAAAAGCCCGTTTTTAACCATATCCTTAGACTCTGCCAAGCCCGAGGAGAATGAAAATTTCATCCAGCTCGTGGTAGCGGCAGCCTTGAGCTCTGAGCAGAGGATGATCCTGAGTGCGGCGATGAATTGGTGATGTCTGCCAGGAGTGCGGCAAGGGACAAATTGGTCTTAACGCCTCCGTGGTCCAACCTGCCAAGCCTTCAATGGCACTGCAGATTTAGCACCTTTAAATATGAACTCTAGATCTGTACCCCTAAACCCATCTCCCCACTCAACAGAAGGTCTCGGTCCACAGAAGACAATATCAATATCGTCCTGATGCCTCCTTCTGGGGCTCCACATCTGAACTCATAGTCACGCTCACTGCCTCTGCTTTTGAAGTAAGATCCTAACTAGGACCACTTCTTCCCTCCCTGCCTCCAGAGCTGCTAGCACCTGGAGCTGGTTATAGCCTGGCTGTCTCACCAGCTTTGCATGCCCCTCAAAGGTTAGTCTCAGCCTGAGGCTCCCTGGTGTTCTCAGGGCTCTTTTGCATAAAATAAACACAAGTGGGGGAATTCAGAGGTGGAAGGGGAGATAAGGAAATTCTCATTCTTATCTGATGGATAAGAAACAATGGAACCCCGGAATAATAGTATTGTTGGCTCAAAGAATGTATACTCGGCAGTGAAGGTACCAAGCCCTGTTTGCTTCAGAGCTGTTACCTGCCGTCTCCCTCCCTAGTGTGCCCCTCTGGTTCCCAGAGCCTTCCTATGGGCACATCCAAAACTTTCAGGTAGGAAAGGTGTCAAGGATGTTCGTCTTATCCAGCCACCGCCCCCCCCCCCCCAAAAAAAACCCAACCTGACATGATGATCCTATAAGGCTTGCAGCATGGGTCACTTTCCTTTGGTATATGGTGCCCCCTGGTGTTCATATTAGGAAGTGCATTTAATTATCTATGCTGCTTCCGTCAAGGGGTCATGGGGACCTACTTAGTCTAATCACTTTCCGGGTGCCTCGCTCCCTCCTAGCTGGACTCGTCCATACTTCAGTGAATAAAGCCTGCACCCACGCACGTGAGGGGCATGCTGCTCCAACATGCAGGTCCTTACTCCTTCTACTGGGAACAACTTTGAGTGCAGTCGTTAGAAATTGGAAGGGTTGTTTTTGTTTTGTTTTTATTTTGAAGGGCTGAGTTGTATTCTGATCCTATATGCTCAGTGAAATTTTTATATAAAATCTAAGTACTATCCATGTTGCATGTCTTTGAAAACTACAGCTGGGAATGGTAGCAGAAGTCTCTGGAGGCTAGCATTGTGATTATATTTGCTCAACCTTGCAGGGGTGGGGAGGGCAGGCTGTGCCCAAGGCTCCAGCCCATTTTCTTTGTAGTTGTTTTAGATTTTATTATCTTTGTGTGGGGCAGAGAATGTGCATGTGTGTGAATATGTGTGCATGCGTGCACATACCCACCTCTGTGTGTGTGTGTATGTGTGTGTGTGTGCACACGCAAGCACGTGCACTGCAAGAGGGGAGTTTCTAAGCACCCCACTTTACCCAAACATTCCGCAGTCACAGGGAGCAGGAGGAACAAGACAACAGCAAAAGAATGCTTGTGACCAGGGTTCTTAGACAGATATACAGGACACCGAGAATTATATACAGAGTCGAAGACCAGCTCTGGCAATGTGTTCAGAGACCGAAGGAGGGGACGGGTATGGGGTCAGCGACACACACTCACAGCAGACACACACTCACACACACTTGGTGGACGAAGCAAGCTGCAACCACTTCACACACACACACACACACACACACACACACACACACGATGGATGGATGAAAGCTCCAACAACTTCACACAGACAGACAGACAGGCAGGCATTCACACACTGAGTCAATCACTTTACATACACACATAACACATAACACATACACACATCTTTGGTGAACACAGCAGACTCCAACAGCTTTATTTCCCCCCCCCCCCCCGTAGCTTATATGTATCAGGAAAACCTTTTAAGCAGTATAGAATTACAATATAATTACATCTAGTTTTCTTCTAGTGAATGACTATGAAAAAAAGACAGCATGTTCCCAATACCTTTACAAGAAAAAAAATTACATAGTACAAGTAACAAAACCAAATTATTCCCCCAAGAACTCCCACATACATTTGTAACTAAGCAACTTGTTATAAATTAACAAAGTGTGAGCAAGCCAGGTAATTTCTCAGTCAATTTTTCCTACTGACAGGCAGCAATTTATGGTTATGAAGAAAGGATCAATCATTTTATTATTTATCTTAAAAAGTAATCTTCTAAAAAAAGTTTTAAGAGAATCTCAAATCTAAATTTCTATATTTAAAAAAAATCAGTCATTTCTATTTTAAATCCTCAGAGTGAAAATATACTCATTAACAATTTTTATTAAATCATACCAGGAATGGGTACAAAATATTTATTACCTTGATCACCACCCAGCCTCAGCAAGAGTCAACCAGTGCTGCCTGCCACTGTTCTTGGTCCCTGACCTTAAGAAGTCCTTAGCTCCATTGTAAAGAGTGTGTGCCCTTCTGAGCTTCAAATTGTTCCCTACGATTTTTCTATATCAGAGCCACTAGCAAAAAGCATCTTAATCTAGCTTCACCAACAATGTATATCTCCAAATTCTCTCTCAGGGTGGTGAACGTTGCTAACAATCTACGTTCTCTAAGTTCTTTCTGAGGGTGGTGGAGGAATTGTTAATCTGCTCCAGCGGCAATGCTGGAAAAAGATCAAGCACTGTTTTGTTGTTGTTGTTGTTGTTGTTGTTTGGTTGGTTGTTTTTTGTTTTGTTTTTTGAGAGTCAATGATTCTGCCCAACACGGGGTTGGGATCCTATTAGAGTGCTCACACAACTCAGATGAGGAGGGACTCAAGAGCAACAGACTCCCAAGCAAAACTCCACAACAGCATGAAGTCCCCAGGACTCATAGTCCTCAGGGCTCTGCCTCTCCGAGGCACACCCACTGTGGTTGTACCAACCGGTGGGTCACATTCCATAAGTTCTAAGTGCTCCTGCGCTGTCCTTGGCAATACAAGAACATGTCCAGGACCAGAGAGGTCACTGATTGCGCCCCAGGTCACACAGCAGATAATACAACTGGGTTTATTATTACCAAACTGCAATTTCTGAGTTCTCCTCTGATTCCAGCAACCTAAAGCCTCCAGAAAACACCAAGAGGAATATAAATAAGCAACGCCTCGAGACATACCTATTGACAAGACATTTTAAATCTGATGAGTTCCAGACTTGGCACAGAAGCTGGGGAAAGGGTCTTGAGTGCTCAATGATGGGAATTAAGCTGGTTAAGCCACAGTGGAGAGCAGCTGGCCGTGTTTGTTAAAATGTGTAATGTCCACACCCTGTGACCTAGCAGCCCAAACCAGGTCATTATCTGTCCCGGACACACATGCGCCCAAGTACACAAGGCTGAGAATAGAAAAATCACCCGGGTGTTGGCCACAGTGGAAAAAAAGATGTGTTCAGTTATGCATCTGCGGGTATGGGTCAACTACGGCACACTGGAATCAGGGGAGACTGTACGCAGGAGGGCGCCCTCTTGAGGAAAATGTTGAGTCAGAGTTATTTAAAGGCATCTAAAAGAAATTGTATTGGTATACGCTCTCATGTAATTTAAATTTCATTTTGGAAATTATATGACAAGGAGGTAAAGAATGGGCTCTTGCCTTTAATCCCAGCACTTGGGAGGCAGAGGCAGGTAGATTTCTGGTCTACAGAGTGAGTTCCAGGATAGCCAGGGCTATACAGAGAAACCCTGTCTGAAAAAAAAAAAAAGGAAGGAAGGAAGGAAGGAAGGAAGGAAGGAAGGAAAGAAGGAAGGAAGGATAAAAGAAAGCAGAGAGAATGTCCCCAAGATATTGCTTCACATATATATACCTCACATAGTAGGTCCAAGCATCAGCCAAGGGGGAGCAGAGCCCTTTAAGGAGGTCAGTGGGAAGCAGGTCCTGGAACAGATTCTGATTTTCCAGAGGGTTCTGGCAGGCCTTTGAGCCGTGAGCTGAGTCCTGGCATTCGGGCATCTGCCCCTGCACGCCTGCTCTGCGGTCTGCACACCTGGGAGCTGTGTCAAGAGCCTGGGAGGGGCAGATAAGGCTTGGGAGAGCCTGGCTGCTCTTACTAGAAAGAGGGGAAGGGAATTTCCGATGAGAGAGAGGCTCTTCCCTCCTCTCCCACCCTCTCTGTATGAGGATCAGAGTCCTCCATACCCCGGGGCCTAGACCATCCCATCCCATCCCACTGAATACCAGGCTGGGCACAGATGCTGGCCCAAGGTCAAATCTGAGACAAGGTCAGAAGTTTTTAAGTAGCCACGAGCCCTGAAGTTCAAACTGCACTTCTGCCATTCACAAACTGCGTACCCACGGGAGTCCTCTTTAGCTGCGAGAATTCACACCCCAAACAGGTCACCCTTAAATCTGTATCTACTTGTATGTGTAAGAGTGTTCCGCCTGCATGTGTCTATCTAGATGTTCCTGGTTCCTGAGGAGCCAGAAGAGGGTGCCCGATCGCCTGGAACTGAAGTTATGGTTGGTTATGAGCTACCATGTGGATGCTGGGGATTGAACCTGGTCCTTGGCTCTAACAGCCAGTGTTCGTAACCACTGAGCCATCTCTCCAGCCCCCATAAGTTACCCTTTTAACTCACAGTTTCTATACATTCACATTGTTGCATATATTAATCCATCACTACCATCTAATTCAATAGTGCTTTCCTCACTCAGGGGGCAAACTGTGTACCCAGGAAGAGCCACAGACATGTTCCCTTCCCTGCCCCGCCCCTGCCCTGCACAGCTTTTTGTCCTGGCTTTATTCCCCCCAGCCCCCTTACTCAGAAAGTAAGGTAGAATCCTCATCACACACACACACACACACACACACACACACACTGCAATATCACACACGGTACCTAAAAGCAGGAATCAGAATCAAATACTAAGTGTTCTTAAAGTGTGAGGACTGGTCTAGCCTCAGGACACTGAGGGCGGGGCTCCTGACGAATATTCCTGAGAGAATTTGTAATCACAAAATGTGATGACATCAGGTCCCTGGAGACTTCTGTGGACAAGGTTGGTGTGGACAGTCATGGGAGGCCTCCTCTAAGATAACTGTTGCTTGTCTACAAAGCATCTTCCAGCCCACTATAGCTACTACCCAGGCTGACCAATGAATCCAAATCAGCCAATCAGAATGTTCCCTGCCAGACCAACCTCCACGACCCCTACCTTAGCCACATCCATCTCTGAAATTCCCAGAGGGGTGGACTGTATAACTTACGTTTTGCCTAAGCTGGTTTGGGGTATACCTCATGTACTTTACTAGCTGAAGAACTTGCTCTATATGTGGAATGTGTGCAGTCTATGTGTGTTCTTATGTGTACTGGCGTATGTGCTTGTGTGAGTGCATATGCAGGCTGAATGTTGAGGTCCAATGTCATCCTCAATAGCATTCCACTTCATGTTCTGAGACAGGAGTCTCTCACTGAACCTGGTGCTCACTGATTGGCTAGCCTGAACTGATTGGCTAGCCTGGACTGACTGGCTAGACTGGCCAAGAGACAGAGACAATTTAAGTGAAGGAGTTTTTATGACTGATTATAAAGTGTGAGGTATATTCATGGGGTAAAGTGACCCCCTTTCCCTCCCAAATCGTAGTGGTCCAGATCTTCCTGTTGCAGTATGTCTTCTCATGATCCTCTGGAAAAGTGCACAGGTGGGAGGGGCAAAGCAACATTGTATCATGTATCAATGGAACATTGTACCATGTATCAATGGAACAATGTATCATGTAGGCCACAGAGGGTAATGGCTGGGGCTGTCAACATGACAGAATCCAAAATCACCTGGGAGATTTAAGTGCCTGTGGGCATTCCTATAGAGGGTTAATTTGAATACAGTAATTAATGTGGGAAGGCCTACCTTTATTGTGTGGGGGATGGAGATCCTCTTTTTTTTGTTTTGTTTTATTTTTGTTTTTTGTTATTGTTGTTTTATGGGGGTTTTTTTTGTTTTGTTTTGTTTTTGTTTTTGTTTTGTTTTGAGACAGGGTTTCTCTGTGTAGTCCTGTCCTGGAACTCAACTCTGTAGACCAGACTGGCCTCGAACTCAGAAATCCGCCTACCTCCGCCTCCCAAGTGCTGGGATTAAAGGCGTGTGCCACCACCGCTGCCCAGCCAGGGATGGGGATCCTGGACGGTATAAGATGGAGAAAGGGAACCAAGTGCTAGTGTGGATGCTCCTATCCCTCTCTGCTTCCTGCCTGACAATGCAGTGGCCCACTGCTGTAAGCGTTTTAACTTTCCTGACAGAACTGACTGACTTTCAACTGGGAGCCAAAATAAACCCTTGTAGGGCATGTGGATTGTGCCACCAGACCGGCATTGGATTGGTGAAGTGGAGCATGCTCAAACTCCAGGAGTCTCAGAGATTTAGGATGGCGGGAGGAGGGCTACTCTTTCTCCATGTCCATGCCTGTCCTTGCTATGTCCAGCTCTCAGGAACCCCAGGAGACTGCTGGAAATCAGGACACCGATGTAAACACAAAGAGTCTTTATTGTATGAGTGTAGACCGGGATCGCAGCCTTCCTTGTTCCGCAGGTTAGAAATGCGACACTCTTGTCTAGGGGTTTGGGTGTCTGTGGGAGAATGCATAAGCAGGGCTCTTGAACGATTGGGTAGAGGGTAAAGTTATTCAGAACCAATAACTGTTCAGACAGCAAGGCAGAACCAAACAGCTGGAAAAGGACCTTTTTAACCTGGAAAGAAATAACTTTTATTTCTTGTACAAAATCTTGTAGAGTGCCCTGGTGCTGTTTGTATGTTGATGCTAATTCCGCTTCCCCAAGAGGGGCTGTGTCTCAGTGGGAGTAACTCAGGTGATGTCATGTGAACCTTCTCCCCATTTTAACTGGTAAAATAAAGGTCAGAGCTGGTGATGGTGAGTGGGCAGTGGAAGGGAAGGGTGGAGCAAAAGGTTTTAGAGAAAGAGGGAGAGAAAGGAGGAGGGGGAGAATGGAGGGGAAGGAGAGAGAGGAAGACTTAAGAGGAGAAGGAGGTGAAAGGAAGACGGAGCAGAAGCTTCTGACCTGGAGAAACCGAGAGTTAGAAGGATCTCATGGCTGGGGGATGGTAGTGTAGTGGTGGATCTGCCCAGTCTAGGCATACAGCTTGTATTCGTATTAATTAAGTTGTGTTTTCCTTGCACGGGCTTTTTGGGTTGGAGATTTACCACAACAATAACTTATTCCCTTATCGGAGGCTGGTGTATTTTTACAAACCCATCAGAGCTGTCTGGGAACACTTACTGGCCTCTTTTCCACAGCTCAAGAGTGGGGGGCATTATCATTTCAAGGACACTAATTTCTGTCTCTTTCAAAGGCAGGAGTCATCTGCAGCAGGGAAGTGCTGGCTGTTAGATTTAACACAAAAGGGAGTGAAAGTTTCCTTGCTGCCAGGGGTTAATGCTGAGATGGAGGCTAGGACGGACTGCTTTTGTTCGCCCTCTTCAAGGGCTTCTGTGCAGGTGTGGGCAGAGACAGGGCAGGCTACCTCGAGGTTCTGCATAACCACCACCCTCGACTAAGGTGACCACAGTCAGTCAAATGACACAGCACCTGGAACACCTCCTCCCGCTAATGAGGCGTCTCAATACCAGCAAATGACCTCCCTTCCTGAACATCCTCAGACCCTTCCCCAAAATTATATAATCCCTGGTTCACTCCGAATAAAGCGCATGCATTCTCAGTCTCAGAGAGCTGCTTTGTTAAAGATCGCCACTGGGAAGGCCTTCACCTAAGCTAGCTGGAACACGAAGCCTCCCAAAGAAAGCCTTCTCTCTCCTCCCAGTCCCCTGCACTTGGCACTCACTCCTACTAACCAGACCGGGATTTTACTGGTCCTGGGTCCCGATCTCCCTTCAGGCCTTGAGTACAGAGGCATTCCCGACACCGACACCGGATGGGAGGCTCTACCCAGGACTACCATCCCGGACCTTGGCCTCACCTCGCCGAATCAGTGTATCCCCGGCCTCCGGATACCCCCAGAGGAGAGGTGGAACACGGGACCACAAACCCTTACTCCTTTAAGCTGCTTTGGTCAGGGTGTAGTATCCCTATCCCTGATAGAGAAAGAGGAAAAGAAACACTGGATCGTGTGTGCAGCTGTTAGGGGGCGGGGCAAAAAAAAACCCCGCCCTGGTGCCGTAGTGTCTGATATAGCAGGGACAACCAGACTTCGGGGCTTCAAGGCCGAACCACTACAGGGCTTCTGACCTGGCCAGTTTCCTGGATCTCTCATGTAGAACTCCTTATTTACCTGATATCAAACGAAAGCCTATAAAATCACAGCCGTAGAAGGAAGCGTGACCTCGAACTCGGACTTTCAGATACTGAGATTTAATAAGGATGAGTCATAAGCCAAGATCAGCTCCGTCAATAATGAGTGGTCCATGAACCAGCCAGGAGCCAGGAGGAGGACTGAGTCGTCTGGGGTGTATGGAATGTTCCCGACCAAACCCCAGACAAAATTTTCTTGTTCACTGCTCAATGGACTGCTGTGATGTGCCTGCCAGGCCTTGTCATTGAAGCCACATTAAGGAAGGGAGTTATTAAAAGAACACACAAAAGCAACTTCTGTTACAGTTTATCCCTCAAATCCACACAGCCCTGAATGCAGCAACTCTGGGAAATGAGGCTAAATGGGGATGTTCAGGTTGTGTGGGCTCAGCCCTCACGAACAGGTTTCAAGTCACCCCAAAAATGGCTTTCGTGAGGAGGATTCTTCTCTTCTCCACGTGAGAGTAGAGCGTGCCTTAAAGCAAGATGCTGGCACTCTGACCTTGGCCTTCCCAGCCTCCAGAACTGAGAAACAGATTTCTGTTCTTTAGAAGTCACCTGGTATTACAGTTTGAATCTAATATGGCCCGGTGCCCTTAGCTTCATGATTTTTTAGTTTGGTTTGGTTAGGTTTGGGATGGTAGCTGTTGATAAGACATGGATCCATGTAGCCCAGGCTGTCCTGTAATTCACTATGTAGCCACTGATAACCTGATCCTTCTGTCTTCATCTCCTGGTATCTGGGGTTACAGCCATGAGCCACTGGGCTTGTTTTATGGCATTCTGGGAAATCTAATCCAGCGCTTCATGTGTGGTAGGCACGCGCTCGACGGCCTAAACCTCAGTCCTAGGCTTCGGGTTTATGTTTTGAATGATCAGCTCCCAGTGTTTGGTGCTATTTTGGAGGCTGGGGAGCCTTGGGCTGTGAGAGCTGGCTGGAAGAAACGGTTCACTGGGGATGGGCCCCTGGTTCTGACCCATTCTGTCCTGGGATGCCACCATGTGAATGGCCCGTTGCCCACAGCGCATGCGCTCCCTACCGTTGCCCACGGCGCATGCTCTCACCACCATGAACAGACCTACCTCATCACACTCCTGCTCCCACAGACAGGGTTATTCTGCCTTCTAAGATGAACTGAAGTGGGTCTGAATTGGAGAGGGAGAGGGGGGAGGGAGGGAGGGAGGGAGGGAGGGAGAGAGAGAGAGAGAGAGAGAGAGAGAAACCTTTGTGACTTTTGGCTGGAACAGAGACCCAGAGGGGAACTTGTGGGTTGGCTACTGGGATGTTATCTTGAATCTCTTTATGGACTGGAGACTTTCCATGTAAGCCCGGTGGAACCTCTAGGCCTAGGATACCGTCTGTTGTAAATGGATAAGCTGAGATAAAATGCCACAGATGGAAGGCATTCTTTCCTGTGACCCAGCGGTGTGCAGGGCTGGCTCGCATCAGCCCTGGGGTGGCTTGTGCCCCATGACCTAGTGCTTCAAAGAAGCCACAGACTGCCTGCTCATACCCTGGGACTGGCTGGCCCAGCCACACAGACCTGCCAGCCACCCTGCCCCAGACACCCACAACACTTTTCTGCACAGTTACTTCCACTTAATAGCCCTACCTAACCACTGGGCTGGTATTGGTACCCATGGGGCCACTGGTTACAGCCAGGGGCTGTGATCTTTGCAAATCAGGAAGAGGTTAAGATTTGGGGATTTCCTTCTGGATTGCCCTTAGCTGTCTAGAAGGTGAATAGCAGAAGTCTAAAAACCACAGGTTTTGAGGGCAGACAGACAGGGTCTAAATTCAGCTGTCATTATACTTAGCTGTTTGATATATGACCCGTGAGTTCCACCAGCTAAGGGGAAATAATACCACTAGTGACTGCTTGAGGTTACAGGAGCAAACGTTAGAGCATCTCTCCTAGAGCATTCTGTAGCACCTCGGGGGCAACAAGGACCAATGTTTGTCAATAAGGTGGCATTAGTAGAGGTACTGGGAATGTGGCTCAGTTAATAGAGTGACTGACACCTCTCAGGCAAACATATGCTTGTAGGCCCAGCTTTCTAGAGGTGGAGGCAGGAGGATTGGAAGTTCAAGCTAGGATGTTTGAGCACTCTAACTTACCCAAACTGTGGTCACAAAATGTCCTTTCAAAAACCAAAACATATAGCTACAATTTCCTAATTGAAATGATTCTGCATGGAATAACTTGTAGGCAGAGCTGTAAGGAAAGAGGCAGAGGCGCGGTGTTCAAAGCAGTAAGTAGAGATACCTCTGTCCCCTCTGCCACGGTCTCCCAGCTTGGTGGGCTTCCAGGGCTGAAAGGTTTGCAGGTTCAGGGTGGAAAAGTCAGATCGTCCAAGGAGGGGTAAGATACTGAGCTCCCCCCACTGTCATCCACGAGGCCCCATGAAGCAGGGCTATGGGAACTGAAGGCAAAAATTCTACAACAGTTTGCATGTTCCAAATGTCTATCGCCCTGGCCAAACTCAGGGCGACTTTTGGATCCAGCAAATTCTGGGAAGAGGCGTCTCTCCCAGGAGCTGGTGAGACCTGAACGGAGAACAGGTGGGACCCAGTGCTGGGTCAGGACTGAAGCTCAGGAGCTCCTCGGCTTTGCCTGGTCGGTCTTCTTTTGTAGGTTCTTTCTCACCTGACCGGCTGTCACCAATACCCAGGAGGGGAACCGAGTAGTGACCCAGAGGCAGTGTGACCACGGAGTCAGACAGACCAGGTTCTGGATGGGACTAAGTCTTTTCGCCTTCCAGCTGCGTCAGCTCACTGGACACTCAGAAGGAAGTTTCCACATCTGTAGAGGGGAGAGAAGGAAGGGGAAAGATGGAGAAGAGGGGAAGGAGAAAGAAGGGGGTTAAGGGAGAGGGAAGGGGAAGAGAGTTTGGGGAGGGGAAGGGTGGGGGGGTTGAGGCTCGGGGACTCAGTATAGGAAGAAGGAGAAAATGTTGATCCCTACATCATGACAAGGGTCGTGAGATGGACTGGAAAGAAAAGGAAAAGAATGACAATAGTTTCAGACCGAGCCGTTCTGCTCTGCCTCCAGAGCCAAGATAGTTTACTTAGGAACTGGGGACGCCACACTCCTCCCGTTGACCGCCCCATCCCAAAGCTCCCTGCCCTCTTCTCTCCAGCATCCTGTGCTTTTACTGCCAGCTCTGCAGTCGGACTCAGTAAATAAAACCTTTTCTTTCAGAAACCTTTCCACCTTAAGGGTTTTGGATCCACACAGCTACGATTAATTTCAGAATAAGAGTGATCTTTCTTGTTGGAAAGTAGGACCTGTTACTTTGTATACAGACTGAATTTATTTTTAATTAAAATTTTAAAACATGATCAGAGAGCAGAGGCTTTTAAAAGAAAATGCTGCGTGAGGTAAAGACTCAGGCCAGCAAGGCAAGTGAAAGTGTCTGTCTGGGTGACAGAGTGAGGTCAGGGCTAGCCTGGGCTACTTTGTGAGACATGACCTCCAGGGGGCCTGGAGGTACAGTTGGGTGGCAGATGTTTGCCTGTAGCATGCCTTAGGCCTTTGATTCCATCCTCAGAACTGTCAAAGCCTGTAGCATGCCTTAGGGCTTTGATTCCATCCTCAGCACTGTCAAACAATTTTTTAAAAATCCTGTTGTGGCTGGAGAGATGGCTCAGGGACTAAGAACACTGGATGCTTTTACAGAGGACTTGGGGGTTCAACCACTTGTCGGCTCACAAACATCTGTAACTCCAGTTCCAGGGGACCCGATACCTTCTTCTGGAGTCTGTAGGTGCTGCATGCATGTGGTGCATAGGCATAGATGCGGGTAGAACACATACACACAATTCAAGTCCAAGTGGATCAAAGACCTCAACATAAAACCAGATACACCGAACCTGATAAAAAAGAAAGTGGCTGGGCGGTGGTGGCACACGCCTTTAATCCCAGCACTTGGGAGGCAGAGGCAGGCAGATTTCTGAGTTTGAGGCTAGCCTGGTCTACAAAGCAAGTTCCAGGACAGCCAGGGCTACACAGAGAAACCCTGTCTCGAAACACCCCCCCCCCCAAACAAATATTCTCGGGGGCTGGTGAGATGGCTCAGAGGTTAAGAGCACTGACTACTCTTTCCAAGGTCCTGAGTTCAAATCCCAGCAACCACATGGTGGCTCACAACCATCTGTAATGAGATCTGACGCCATCTTCTGATGTGTCTGAAGACAGCTAAAGTATACTTACATGTAACAAATAAATCTTTGGAAAAAGAAAGAAAATGGGGAAGCGCCTTGAATACACTGGCACAGGAGACAATTTCCTGGAGAGAATACCAACAGCACGGACACCAAGACCAGAAGTTAATAAGTGGGACTGTAAAAGAGATTTTAATCCAGCAACACGGCCACTGTGGCCGTAATACAGACCTTTAGCACACACCTTTAATCCTTCTGGCTGGAGTACAGACACACCCTTAGCACTCACCTTTAATCCCCAACTATGAAGGTAGTTAGTTGGAAGCAGGAAGCACCCATGTTTGAAAGTAATGTCTAATTGAGAGGCAGACAAAGTGATGAGTCAGAGAAAGATTTGAAACCCCCTCCCCAAAAAAGGATATGCCCAATTCCCACGAAAACAGAGAGGAAAGAGAGGCTTCCTAAGAGAAAGAGCAGCTCCAGGAGAGAGAAAGGAGAGGGGGCAATTTTATAGGGACAGTTGTGCAGAGACAGACTGCAGAGAGAACAGCTAGACACAGGTGAAGACAGAACTCGCTAGAGAATGAGAAGGAGCCAGAAGATTAGAACAGATTGACAGAGTTAGTCTGAGACCAAGCAGAGCAATTCAGCCAGAAGCTGAGAGAAGTCAGTTTGAATCAGCCAGAGTGAAGAGGAGTTTAAAGTCAGGACAGCTGAGTTGACCAACCAGAGTTCAGCAAAAGTTAGGAAGGGTAAACGTTTTCATCAGTAAGTCTCAGAGGCTGAAAACAATCTAGGCCTAGATAAGATTGTATGAAGACCAGAAGCCTCCAGGACTAGGCCTAGGTTAGCAGCCATAGGCAGTAAACCTTGGAGATGACAATTACTACAGAAGACTAAAAGACACATAAAACCAGCCAGTACCGACAAGGGACCTCGTGAAACTGAAAAGCTTCTGTAAGGCAAATGACAGTGTCAATAGGACAAAGCGGCAGTCCATGGAATGGGAAAAGATTCTCACCAACTACACCCCTAACAGAGGGCTAATATCCAAAAATACACGAAGAGCTCATGAAACTAGACACCAACAAACCAATTAAAAAAACAGGATACAGATCTAAAGAGAGAATTCTCAACAAAGAGCCCTCTCAGGATTGAGAAACACTTAAAGAAATGTTCAACATCCTTACCCACCAGGGAAATGCAAATCGAAAATGAGTCTGAGGTCCTTCTTACACCCAACAGAATGGCTAGGATCAAAAGTGTAAGTGACAGCTCTCGGCGACAAGGATATAAAGCAAAGGGACACTCCTCCATTGCTGGAGGGACTGCAAGCGTGTACAGCCACTTTAGAAATCAATATGACAGTTTCTCAGAAAATTGGCAATCGATCAACCTCAAGATCCAGCTATACCACTCCTGGGCGTATACCCCAAGGACGCTCCATCCTACCACAAGGACACTTGCTCAACTCTGTTCATAACAGCTTTGCTCATAACAGCCAGAAACTGGAAATCCCCTAGATGTGCCTCAACAGAAGAATGGATGAAGAAAATGTGGCAAAACCACACAATGGAGAATTACTCAGCTGTTTAAAAAAAAATCATGAAAATTTCAGGCAAATAGGTGGGACTAGAAAAAAAAATTATACTCACTGAGGTAACCCAGACCCAGAAAGATAATTGTGATATGTACTCACTCGTAAGTATACACTAGCTGTAAAGGATGATTGTGCTACAATCCACAGACCCAGAGAGGCTAAGTAACAAGAGGGGCTCAACAGGGACACATGAATCTCCCTGGGAAGGGGAAATAGAGTTCACAGGTGGATTGGAGGTGGGTGGGAAGAGAAGGGATGGGGGTGGAGAAGGAGAGAGAGAGAGAGAGAGAGAGAGAGAGAGAGAGAGAGAGAGAGAGAGAGAGAAAACTAACTGGGAGAGATGAATGGAATTGGGGGGCACTTGGGGATGAAGTAGAAACCTAGTATACTGTGAACTCCCAGGACTCTACGAGGTTGACCCTAGTGAAGACTCCTGTGGAGAGCTGTGCAGTACTGCACCTTAAAGATGGCGCCCCTTTCCGCCTTCTCCTGTGCCACAGAGAGTGTTCTCTGTGGTAAACAACTCCTTATTTGGTTGTGGCTGTTGATCTACGGTTGTTTCCGCACATGTGGACCTATCTGCTTGCGCCACGTGGCTCACACGGGTTGGCTGCCTAGGGGTTCTTAAGCTTTGCACGGGTGTTTCCTGGGGTCAGAAGTCAGAAGTAAGAAGATTGTTCAAGGTTCCTGAATAAACTGCTTAAAGAAGAGTTCGTGTGTTGCGTCTTTCCTCGCTGGTCGAGTCAGGCGCAACAAGTGGTGGCTGGTACGAAGAACCGACCTCTCCTCTCCAAGGAACGGCATCATGAATGTCACGGCCCCTCAAAAGGCATGGTGAAATGGAAGGATATCTTGACAGGCCTGTGGTATGGTCCTGATCCCGTGCTGACATGTGCACGAGGCTCTGTGTGTGTGTGTGTTTCCGCAGGACCAACAAGATCCCGTGTGGGTGCCAGAGCATCTGACTAAGAGAGTTCACCATGAGGACAGCCCTGCTCGTGGCCCTCCAGATCCTCCCACTACTGATACAGATGGGGACGACGGAGCCGAGATGGGGAATTCTATCGGTATTACCGAAGTCAATACTGGTAATGTATAATGCTGGTGTTTTCCCTCTCTTTTTTGCTAGTTATAGAAGCTTAGGCACGGCGGCGTATTTACCTTTAGATAGGCAGATTAGCCCCATTGAAGGAGATAGACATTTGAGATTGAAGGGAAGTCTATGTTTTGCCCTGATTGGTAATATTTCTGAAAAAAATTGATTGTATACAGCTTTATAATCAGTCAGCAGGGTGGTTTGAGGCTCCCTGGTCTCCCAGCCAATTTTCAGTAAATGCCTCTTGGATATCGGGATGGTAGCCTAGCAAAGTTGGAAATACTTCAGCCCCATTGCAGCCTATGTGGGCCTCCTTTTGTACGGGAGATATTGGGAGAGAAGGCAGGTTTCCCTGGAAGGGTTGTCAAAGCAGAGATGTAGTGTGGGTAGTGGAAGATTGTCTTTCCTTTTCTCCTTCTATAAGTACTTGCTGTAACAGCACCATTCCTGGGATTAATTTTACCAATCAAGACCCTGTTTATATGCATACTGCTAATCCTTTTGATTCCTGGCTGTTGTGTGGTATACATGGTAGTTGCACAGAGAATGGTTGAACTGCACCAATAGTACGTGCTTTTATGCACTTTGCTGGAATGCTAGCGCGCATGCTTTGGCTATAGTCACACGGATGTCTCGGTGCATACCTGTTCTGGTGGAGGCACCTAGCAGTTTGGCCTTGCTGAGACCAAAAAGAGACTTTGGCATAACCACTGCCATAGTTGCTCCCATTACAACAGCAGCGGTTGGAGCTACTGCCTCAGCTGTGGAATTATCAAGCTCGATTCAGACAGCATCCACTCTAAATAATTTATCTGCTAATGTAGCTCATGCCTTGGACTTGCAAACATTTCTTAATGCACAGGTCAAGGGCGGCTTGATGATCATGAATCAGCGCATTGATCTGGTACAAGAGCGAGTTGATACTCTTTGGCAACTGGCTCAATTGGGCTGTGAGTGGAAAAGGCAGGGATTACAATACAGTAATTGTACAAGGGCAGCAAACTTGTCTAAGTCTCTGTCCAGCTTTCTTCTGCAGAATTGGTCACTTGAATTTGAAGATACCTTGAAGGAGTTGAGATTGGCAGTGACTCATGTGAATTCAACCAGAGTGGACATCTCCTTTGCATCGGGAATATCGGCATGGATGGCCTCCGCTATGAATCATCTGAAGGAATGGGCGGGCATTGGGGCTTTGGCAGGACTCCTAGTGCTAGTCTCCCTTGTCTGCCTGTGGTGTCTTTGTAAGATTAGAGTCACACGAAAACTTGACACAGCTATGATCATTCAATCCTTTACAGCCATTGAGGCAGGACAGTCCCCGCAGGCATGGTTAGCCACCATGAAAGCCTGATCTATGCGCTCAGGATGTGAATCTAAACACTGCACTCTCGGCCAGTGGCTTATGGTCGGAGAAGAGCATGTCTGATTGCATGCAGGTCAACACCTAAACTCCTGCCTCTGAGAAAAGGTGTTGGGCGGGTCTGATGACTGCTGGATGGATGACATCTGAGTAGGCATCTGCACAATGTCCTAGACATGATTTTCAGAAATCAGACCTCTACTCTTGCCTGTTGCGCTTTATAAACAAAAAGGGAGAACTGTGGAGAGCTGTGCAGTACTGCACCTTAAAGATGGCGCCCCTTTCCGCCTTCTCCTGTGCCACAGAGAGTGTTCTCTGTGGTAAACAACTTATTTGGTTGTGGCTGTTGATCTACGGTTGTTTCCGCATATGTGGACCTATCTGCTTGCGCCACATGGCTCACATGGGTTGGCTGCCTAGGGGGTTCTTAAGCTTTGCACGGGTGTTTCCTGGGGTCAGAAGTCAGAAGTCAGAAGATTGTTCAAGGTTCCTGAATAAACTGCTTAAAGAAGAGTTCGTGTGTTTCGTCTTTCCTCGCTGGTCGAGTCAGGCGCAACAGACTCCTAGTAATAGGGGCTGTGGAGCCTGAACTGGTCATTTTCTGTAATCACCCAAGCCTTCCCAAGGATTGGAACAGCAACCCAACCACAAAACCTTCGACCTACAATTTATTCTGCCTGCAAGATGTGCTGGAATAAAGGTGTCGAAGAAATTGCGGGATTAGCTAGTTAATGACTGGTTCAACTTGAGACCTAAGCCACAAGAGGGAGCCGGCGCCTGACACTGCCTGGAGTCCAGGAACCACAGTCTGGACCGCCCAGAGACCTGAGAGAGAGAAAAAATAAGTCAATGAAATGATTCCTAAGGCTGCTATTCCTGTAAGACTGGAGCCTGGCACGTGCTGTCTGAGAGTCTTTAGCCACAACTGATAGAAGCAGATGCAAAGACCTCAGTCAAACGCTAAACAGAGCAGCAGAACAGGGGAAGGGGGAATTGTGAAAGCCAGAGGGGTGAAGGACCCCAGGAGAACACAGAACCAGTTATCCAGGGCTCACAGCAATTCAGAGACTTAAGTGGCAATCAGGGAGTGCGCATGGGTCTGACCTAGGTCCTTTGTTGTAGCGGAAATTATTAAAAAAGGACCGCCCACCCCACCAACTCTCCTGCCCCGCCAGGACTCAGCACCAAGTACCTGCTGGGTCCTGCTCAGTGGAGTTCTCACCACTGCTGCCCTGCTAATCTCTCCCGGTGGCCTGACCATAAAAGTATGACTCTTAATCTTAAACCAATTGTATTTATGTATATTAAACTCACAATTACATGATGCCAATTTACAATGATAAAAGTCTTACCCCAATTTCTTTCTTTCTTTTCTTTTCTTTTCTTTTCTTTCTTTCTTTCTTTCTTTTTCTTTCTTTGTTTGTTTGTTTGTTTGTTTTTCAAGACAAGGGTTCTCTGTGTAGCCCTGGCTGTCCTGGAACTCACTCTTCACTCTGTAAACCAGGCTGGCCTTGAACTCAAAAAATCTGCCTGCCTCTGCCCCCCAAGTACTGGGATAAAAGGCGTTCACCACCACTGCCCGGCTCCCAACTTCTAACCTAATACTTTCTTAACCCAGTTTCTAACATCTGATGCCATCTTGATTCCATCTTGATAGGAGACTCTCCCTCTCTTGCTCCTCAGCTCCTGTGTCCACTCTGACCTCCCCCTAGCTCCGCCCCCTCCTTCCTCTCAATCACAGGCCTCTCAATGTCATTGGCTAGGAAATACCTTGCAACACTTTGTATACACGGTACTAACTTAGTGTTCTTGTGGAACTCTTAACAGCGGGAGCAGGGCTGTCTCTGACTCTTTTGCCTACTTTGGGGACCCTGGTCCAACCTTAATATAGGGGAATGTGTTTGGTTGATATCCCTGGCAGGCCTACCCTTTTCCAAAGGGAAATGGAGGAGGAGTGGATCTGGGGGAGAGTGAAGGTGGGAGGGAGGGTGGGTGGCAGAAAGGAGGGAGGTGGAAACTTTGATAGGGAATGTATACATGAGAGAATTAAAAATTAGATAGAAATCAGCAAATTAACATTGCTTTTTGAGTGAAATAGTTAACGACCATCTTCAGATTCCTCATTTCTGGGATATTGTTTGAGTTTCTGTGGAAGAGCAAGCAAAAAGCCAGACTTGTTTTTCTGAGAGCACGTGAGAGGGATGTAAGTTGAATACAACCACAAGCCGTGGCAGAGCGCAGCGCAGTAGGATAGCGAGAACGGAATTAGCTGTGCTTCTCTATAATTAGCCTTTTGTTTACTTCACCCTTAACCCGCTCGCTGGTATCTTATCGGTTACACTACTTAGACAAAAATGTAATGAACGAATCCTTTTTACTCCAAAAGAGAGGCCATTACTGTAAGAGGGAGATGTCTAGATATTTCTTTCTGTGATGTCTACAAAGACACAGCTTTATCCAGCTTTTGTTTGTTTTGTTTTAATTGAAACAAAGTCTTGAGTAGATCGGGCTAGCCTCAACTCCCGGTCCAAATGAAGCTGAGAGAAGCAATGGCCTTCGTTTCAAAATAAAAGTCCTGGAGACTCCGCATTCGTTTGGTCTTCGTTTCAGAATAAGAGTCCTGGAGACTTGTCAGAGAATCAATTTGTTTTGAGAACTTGCAAAGTGGAAGTCAGCCTAGAGGAAAGGCAAACATGTTTGGCGCACCAAATGTGACACAAAACTGGGTTTGTGCCTGTAATCGCATTTCTCGGCCCTCTTTGGTTTTCATTGGCTGAATTCCTCAGCGAGTTACAATCTGTTGTATTGTCCCCTTCCTGAATTCCTTACCTAAATGGTACAGGACACAAACCCTTCCTTTTCTGATGTGCGAGCTCAGTCAGGCAGGCCGACTACCTGTAACTTTTCAATCCTAGAACACACTGAAGCTGCCTAGAGGAGCCAACACCAGCAGCCAGGCAACGGAGGCAGGGCCCTAGTGCCCCTCCACCATCTCTGATGAGCCCTAAACACACCTCGTACTGAAAATGGACCATAGTGATTGAGTTCTTACATAGCCAAGGCTGACCTTGAGCTCCTGGTCCCTCTGCCTCTATGTCCCCAGTGCTGGGGTTTCAGGCATGCACCTAAAAAGGCTCATAATTTTAGGATGTGTTTTTCTGCTTCTCGAATGTAGTTAAATAAAAATCCCAGGCACCCCTTGTTGTGCTGGGCCTGAACAGAGCAGAGTCAAAAAAAAAAAAAAATCGAAATAGATCCACTCATGTTAAATTTTGGTCCCCAGACAGAAACTAAGCGGACTATTGAATCTCCTAGGATATCAAAACAAGCCCGAGCTAATGACCTGCTTTCCCCAAGGTCAGCTTTTGTTCTTTTTCTATCTTGTATGTAATCTGCAAAAATTCCATATAGATATCGATGTATCTATGTGATATCCACTCCAACTCCCCGTTTCCACTCCCTGCAGGCAAAAGGCAGAAAATGAAGTTCACGACACGTAATCCTTACACACACACACACACACACACACACACACACACACACACAGTGACTAAGAAAGAACCAACTTTCCCTTCCGTGGTTCCGCAGGTTTCGGCCATTCTCTGTTTACAAAACCAGCCTTTCCCGCTTGGCTAGTCAGAATATTTTGTGTGGTGGAATGAAGTGTCCCCTGTTCGAGGACAGAAAGCAAAGCCTGAAGCGATGTCCTTTCCGGTTAGTGGCTGTGCAGCACGTGTCGCAGCCTAGGACAGCCTCCTCCAAGCCTCAACCCCGAAGTAGGCGGGGAGTACCAAGCCTGCCCGGAATTCATCCAGAAACTCCGTAAGAAGCTCGCAAGACAGGCTGGGTGCCGTGCCCCGCTCCGCCTGTGACCTCGGGAGACTCGCCAGTGACCTCGAACTCCAGCCCGGATGCTGATTACTTACTCCTCATGGGAACCTCAGAAACTGGATTTCTGGTCTGATTTACAGAAAATGTTCCTGAGAGCCCCGCCCCCACCCACGGCGGGCGACGCGGGGCGGCCCTAGGTGAATCCCCGCCGGTGGCACCGCCGGAGGCTCCGCCTCCCTGGGCCACCGCCCTTGTCACCTGCCGCCCAGGGTCCTGGCTTCGGGCGGCGGGAAGCGGGCGGCGGGCGGCGTGGACCCCGGGGACTCCGGGGACCGAAATGTGGCGGTCCGGCCAGTGGACGCCCCTACTCCTGTTCCTGCTGCAGAGCGCCCTAGGTAAGCACGGACCGCGGGGACCGCGAAGATGTGCCACCCGCCCGAGGTCCCGAGAGGGGACTTGGTGCTGGGCCTCAGGGATTCTAGGCCCTTGCCGCGGGTTTGCTTGGTCTCACAGTGAAACAGTCCTGAGCTTGGACCGCCTTTCCTGGACGAAAGGATCTGGATTTCCTTATTCCAGGTAGGGCCGGGAGACTGAGGCACGGGCATCAGGAAGCCTTTACTGTATTTGTTGACCGACTCCCAGAGAGCAAACCTGATTGACCCTTATAAGTAGGGGACATACAGGAGTTGCCCGGGATCCAGCTCTGGATGACCCCTGCTAGGAGACTCTTTAATGGGGCGTTTTCTCTCTGTGTCTCTCATCTGGTAAATAAGATAGCTGTGCACAAACTACCTGAGGCCAGGACCCACACGCAGAACCCCAACTTTCCACTCCTCAGGGAGGAGGACACCCTCTAGGTAGCACCTTGAATATACTTCAGAGTCACAGATGCAGTTAAAGGGGCTGGAAGGGTTCTTAGACCACCAGATAAACAGTCATCAAAGCCTATAATATTTTTGGTTGCGTCTTTGTCCTGGGCACTGTGTCCTCCTTAAGGTTTTCATCCCAGTTGCCCTAAGTGGTAAACAGTCATCATTTTTAGGTGAGGGAAACTGAGGCTCAGAGTACTTCAGAGGTGGCCTTAGAAGTACCCCAGAGGGATACACACAGGGATACACACAGGGCTGAGCCCTGGGCTCACCCGTGTCCAGTGCTACCCCTGCCCTGAGCAACCTCACAGCTCTGGAGAGGTGTTTTTAGATTAATGATGGTCTTGGGGGTGGGGTGGGGAATGTTCCATCCCCAACCCAAACCGGTTCAGTTAACATTGAACTCTGAGCCCAGTGCCTCTTCGATGTTGGGTGTGGGTGACACCTGCCCCAAAGGGCAGTCTGTCCTGAGGACTGAATGACATTTTATCCAGTGCCACACCAGTCGCTGGAAACCTTGACTCTGTGAAGTGTGGCTACTCTAAACTGTGACTTTACCTATGTGGCCAAGCTCAAACTTTGGGCCTGTCCTGTTCATAGATGACTTAAAACTAAGGCCACGCACAGAGTGGCCTCTTGCTAGGCAAACTGGGAGCTGGGTTTAACTACAATGTCTGAATCATGCCTTGTCAGGGCACAGGACAGGATAGAAATAGATATCACATCTGGGGTCGGAAATCCCTAAGGTGAGGAGGCAGCCCTGGCATGGGTTTAAACTGAGAGGCATCATACAAACCTGAGCTTATCTTGCCTGGTGCCTAAACATGTATGGGTCTCCATGGTAACCCACGTGACTGAATTCTCCCTGTGACGGTGAGCTCCCGTGGGGCAGGAGATGGAGCCACATCTTTTTGTTCCCTGGTACACAGAGGAACATAGGAAGCATGGGTTAAAACTGGTAAGGTGCAGTTGTTCATGCTTGTCATCCTAGTGCCCAAGAGGATCACCACATATTTGAGCTAGCCTAGAACACATTTGAGCTAGCCTAGAACAGAGTGAGCCGTTTGTCTTACCATAGTCAAAAGGGGACTGGCAAGATGGCTCCTGGGGTAAGCGTTCCGGACACATCCAATCGACCGAATCTACATATTGGAAGGAAAGAATCAGTGTCTGCAAATTGACCTTTTACCTCCACCCGTACACCATAGCATGTATCACACATACGATAAATAAATGGAAAACGTGATCAGGCCAGGTGGTGGTAGCACATGCCTTTAATCCAGCACTTGGAAGGCACAGGCAGGTGGATCTCTGAGTTCAAGGAGTTCAGAGTTCTGAGTTCAGATACACAGAGCAAAAAAAAAAAAAAAAAAAAAAAAAAAAAAAAAAAAAAAAAAAAAAAAAAAAAAAACCTGTTTAAAAAAAAAACCAAACAAACAGAATAAGACTGAGCCCCAGGAGAAACTAGAAAAGGAGGTAAGTTCAGACCTAAGAGTTGACTTGATATAGACGTGAGTATCTAAGAGGGTGGTGGTTTCCCCACCTGTCCTGGGAAGCTCATAGAACACTCACAAAGTGCTCAGCTCAGCTCACCAGAAGTTACAACCGGATACAAAAGGTCTGCTGTCACTTTGTTGCCATCATGAGTGTGGCCTCTTAGAGGTAGCAAGGCGGGCTACCTGGAGGAAGCTGCGTTTGAGTAGCATCTTTCCAAGAGTAGATGGTGAACTCCAGGCAACCGAAGACTCCCAGCTTCAAAGACATCTAAACGATGGTACCTGGAGCTTTTTGAGCCTGTGGGGAGCTGCTGGAAATGTCAGTCAGGTGTCCAGGCCACCCAGACAGGTCATCAGACACCTGGATGAAGAATGTGAACTTTATTCTTAAGGCAAGGAGAGGGCAAGAAGCCCGGGCAGGGAGCAAACAGCTGAGGGAATTGAAGTGTAGCTAGTTATCTGTGGAAGAAGCAATAGACAGAGACCAAGCAAAGGGAGCCAGGGAGCTTGTCACAGGGAGGCAATGCCATCAAAGGAATGTGAGGGAAGCCAGGAGGATGGCTGGATGTTGGGGACGTCATGTGCAAAGGCTCAGAGCAGGGAGCAAACCACAGTGCTCCCTGAAGAGCCACCGGCCAGCATGGCTGGAAAGGAGGAGGACGGGGAAGAGAGACGGGCTATCCCGGAAGCCTCTTGGAGGTTCTGGTAACGGCTTTGGAGGTTCCTTGGAGTAAGAAAGATGGAAACCTCCAAAGGGTTAAGTAGGAGGCAGACACAGAGTAACGTTCACTTCAACCCTTGCCTTTTGCCGAAGGGTGGACTGAGAACCCACAGGTAATCTAGGATTCCAGCAGGAGGGAATAATAGCAGGTCAACCTATCCCCGGTCCTCAGTCCTGGTCCTTGGTCCTTGGTCCTTGGCAGGAGCTGCAAGGAAGCTGGCCATGTGGTTTTAATATGGTTTTCATGGTGAATTAATTCCCTTTTCATTGCTGTGCCAAAAAGGAGGAAAGACAGGTTGGGACTCGGGGTTTCAGAGGGTCTAGGGCCAGCGTGCTGAGAAAGGCAATGCAGAATGACCTTACAGAAGCCAGAGTGTACAGTGAGAGTCGCTCGCCTGTGCTGGACCCAAAGATGAGAGGATGGACTGGAACAAGGGCTTGGATATCATGCTCACCCCATCCCACCAGTCAGGCCCCACCTCCTCCAGGCTCCACGGCTTTCAAAATGGCACTCAGAGCTGCAGACCAAGCATTCAAAACATGAACCTGTTGGAGGCATTTCAAGTTGAAACCAGGACACACAGGACACTTCATGTGCCCGGCAGACTGCCTAGGACCCAGTTGTCCGGTCCACAACCAGGTGCCCCTTGCAGAAGAAATCTGCTTATCCTGGCAAATCTTCCGCAGCTCTCGTCTGACTGACAGGCATTGGGGTCACCGGGAAGACCTCTACACATGTGCCATAACATGCACATACACATACATGTCACATGTCACGCATGTACAAACACACATACACTAATAATGAATTCAACGTTTAAAAACATAACAAGGAAAATAGGATGCTTGCTCCAAGAATCTTCTGGAATCCAGGAATGGTGTGGGGCCATTCATTGGCTCCTGGCCCGTGGCAATAGGTGGAACCCACCCTTAGGTGCCAGAGTTCACAGAGCCTGCTCTTGTGGCACAGGTGGGACACTGGGGACGGGAAGGGGCTGCACTACGGCAGTTGGCAGATGCTGTGTCCTCACAGGTGCCAAGGAAGTGAACACCTGTCGTGCCTCTCATTCTTCAGCTGTTTGTGCCTGTGCCAAGCTCGGCCAAGAGCTCCAGGGTTTATGACCTCTTTCTCTTCCACAGGAAGGCCCAGTCTAGCCCCACCCAGAAATGTGACACTGTTCTCTCAGAACTTCAGTGTTTACCTGACCTGGCTTCCAGGGCTTGGTAATCCTCCAAATGTGACCTATTTCGTGAAATACCAAAGGTATAGGGGAGCCTCTGTGCTGGCGGGTGGGGAGATGGAGGAGTGGATGAGGAATAGAGGGGCTCCCTGGGCTATCAGGAGTAGTTGAGGCGTGGAGGGGCTTCCCTGGGCTATCTGCATTCCATGTGGTCAACACTCAGAAGTTCTCTGGGTCACTGGAAGGCCTTGTGGCAAGTCCTTGAGGACTTTTTTCTTATTCGCTTTACAATGCGATTGCTGCCTCCCAAGGGAAGAGGGGCTTTTGATGGGGGTTAGAGGTGGTGGGAGAGAGACTTGATGGAGAGCCACAGATGACAGGCTTGCTGGAGATAGGGTGAGTCTCTGTGGAAAGTTGGAGTAGGGCCTGAGTGGGGCTGTGAGGGCCAAGACACCAGGGGACAGAAATACTTGGGGGTCTGTGTTAGTCACTTTCTGTTGCTGTGACAAAACACACAACCGAGGCAACTTACGGAAGAAAGGGTTTATTTCAGCGTATAGGTCCAGTGCCCACAATGGAGGAAGCATGGCAGCGAGGGGCTAGAATAGGAAGCTGTAGGATTGCATCTTCAAAAGAACGTGAAGAGAGGCTAGAAACTCCCAAAGCCTAGTGATGTCCTTCCGTCAGCAAGGCATCTGCACCTCACTAAAAAGCGCCACCAACAGGGACCAAGCTTTCAAAAGCCCAAGCGGATGAGGGGCATTTTTCACTCAAATCACCAAAAAAAATTGTTCTAGCCAATGGGTGAGGGTGAAGAAGTGGCCAAGGGTCTGGTACTGCCCCTTGTGGAGCCTGGTCATTGAACTGGACAGAGCTGCAGGGTTCTTACGATTGTGGAAGTCCAGGCTGCCACTACTAGTCCGGAGGAATCTGAAAAGGGCAGCCCGTCTGCCATCTTCCAGTCATGATCGGCTACACCCAACTTAAATCCTTCTTTCTTCTCTCCTTCCTTCTTTCCTACCTTCCTTCCTTTCTTCTTTCTTCCAGTGTTGGGAATCAAACCTAGGAGCTTCCTGCATGCTAGGTAAGCTCAGGACCACTGAGCTACATGACCACCCAGAGTAAGGTTTTAAAGACCAGCTTCTGTGTTGTGGCTGCACTAGCCTCTACCAAGCTGTTACTTTAGGTCTTTGTGGTGAACGGTGGTATCCATCATGGACACACACGTGTGTGATTGTTCAGATAGGATGACTGACGCGTTCATCTAACCTGGTACTTTCCGCCTAAATCTGATTCTTTGGGATTTGTGCTAAATTTCCCCTGTTGATGGTGTTTATTCTACAGTCTTAGTTGCCACGGCCATGGGAGAGGATAGCCTTCGAAGAACCTATAATTATTCATTGCTCCTTTCCTTTATCCTGAAGTCTGTAGGACAGTCTCCAACATATTTCCTTTGCTCTAGAGCAGTGGTTCTCAACCTTCCTAATGCTGAAGCCCTTTAATGTAGTTCCTCGTGTTGTGGTGGTGACCCCCCAACCATAACCTTATCTGTTGTTACTTCATAACTGTAATTTTGCTACTGTTATAAATCTTAATATTTGTGACTTAGGCATCCCTGTGAAAGGGTCTTTCGATATGCCCCCCCCCCAAACGGTCGAGACCCACAGGTTGAGAGCCATTGCTCTAGACTCTGCTAAGTTTGCAGGACTGTACTGACATCTGTCACTGATTCTGAGTTGACATCTTTAAGTGTTTAAAGTCTCTAGTATGGCTTGGCTCCTTGTCTTTTTATTTCAGGGCATTTTTCTTAGTCATTTGGATAAGGTCCTGTTCCCTAAATAGGAAATAGGTTTGTGTAGTGTGTCCCCTTTTGTACCTGGCTGGTTTTACACCTTTCTGGAATCCACCCGCATTGTCACAAGTGTTCGTTCATTTCTTCTTCATTACTGAGTAGTATTCCAGTCGTCACTGGACTCTTATGTGTTTCTTCATTTTCCCCTCAGTGGATTTCTGGGCTGTTTCCAGGTTTGGGATGTGTATCAGTTTGCAACGGCTGTTATACGCTCTTTCAGTATTCCCCCAAACTCATGTTCTCACAGACAAAGTTGTCTCAATAACCCTAAAGGTCTTTCCTTACTCCAGCATTATCCATAAGTCCAAGGTTTCATCTATTATCTAAATCAGGGGTGGGTGTGACTCAGACTATGACTCACACCCTGAGTGGACCTCAGAAACCTGAGGAAGTCACGTGCTTCTACACTGAAACGGCAGCACAGGGACGAGAGAGACATGACTATTCCCAGAGGGAAAATCAGGAGAGTGGCAGATGCCACTCAATCCTGGTGAGGCAGCCTCCAGTAAGATTTTTTATTTTACAGACTTTCTTTTTAAAGATTTCTTGCTTGAGGTTGATGATATATGCCTTTAATACCAGCACTCAGGAAGCAGAGGCAGACAGCTCTCTGTGAGTTTGAGGTCAGCCTGGTCTACAGAGTGAGTTCATGACAGCCAGGGCTACACAGAGAAACCCTGTCTCAAAAACAAAACAAAAGCAAAACAACAAAGTGTGTGGTGGTGGTGGTGGTGCTGCTGCTGCTGGTGGTGGTGGTGGTGGTGTGTGTGTGTGTGTGTTAGTAGTAATAGTAGTACCCATTTAAGCTATTCAAATTTATCCCAGCAGCTGTGGTGCTCCGTGCTACCCACCCCAATGTTCTGGGTTCCTGAATGACACACACACACACACACACACACACACACACATGCCTTTATATTTTGATATGCCTAAAACAGCTCAATGACTGGTCTACCTCCTAACCTCCACAGGGCTAATCCACCTCCCTCTGATATTCCCAAGTCATTACTTATTTAAATCTATATTCCATCTTTGCTGCTCCAGAGCCAGTCAGTCAGACAGCCCTCTTGGGGCTGCTCTGGCTCCTGCATGGTGGCTACGCTCTGTCTCGCACCAATTTGAGGGACCCAAATTAGCATAATTCAAGCAGCAGTAGACCAAACCCACTATATTTACCCCTTTTTGAGCAGTTAAAAAGGCGCTTTTCTCTCAGATATACATTGAACACAATTATAACAATTATGTAAATTATAAAATATGATATGCACTTATAACGTCCAGTCTATCATATTTGGCAATTTAGATAAATAACTCCATCATCTATCCTAACTTAAGTTTGCAATTCTATACCTGAATTATGTTTTTTTTAACTTGTATTACCATCTGAAAAACATCCTTTCAAATCTAGATCATCTTCCTTAATGTTAAACAACTTGAGTTTGACTATGAGACTGTAACTAGTCTTCAACCCATTCAGAGATCTGAGAAAGAATTAAATATTACCTGAGTATATAGGAAGCACAAAAACATAGCTTCCAAATTTTAAACAATTTGTAGAGACAGTTGACTGCCTGGACAGTCCCCTATATTCTTCATAACATTAGAGAAGTCTTTAAGCCTTCTGGCCCAGAACCATCTGACAGACCTTAGGTGAAGCACGAACTATGAATGACCAGCTTACTCTGTCTTAGCAGAGCTAAGCTGTTGACTATCCTGCATCGTTTGTCCTTTCCTAAACAGTATTTTCTGTCTGTAGATGAATTAGGGCAATCCTTGCCCAGTGGCTGCCTTGCCACAGCTGGAGCAACTTCATATGGAGATTATGATGCTCAATATCTTCTTTGAAGTGTGAAGTGAGTAGACATGTCTCCTAGTCAGAAGATCTATTAATGAATGAAATGATTTTAAATGCCATATTCTGTGGATCTTTGATGCTTTTTTGTTTGTTTGTTTGTTTTTTGGATTTGGTTTTTTCGAGACTGGGTTTCTCTGTATAGCCCTGGCTATCCTGGAACTCACTCTGTAGACCAGGCTGACCTCAAACTCAGAAATCCACCTGCCTCTGCCTTCCAGAGTGCTGGGATTACAGGCGTGTGCCACCACCGCCCGGCTCTTTGATGCTTTTGAAGACCATCTATCTATATATAATATATCTGAACTGTTAAACCTTGACCACTCTTAGCTATTTACTATTTGAATAATATTGAAAACATTTTATTATAATTAAATCAGAATCTAATATTACCAAGAGTTTACTATCTGGTCCTTAACTTGCACTACTTAATCATCCTAAACAGTGTGTAATAGTAGCTATAGAAGGACTGGGTCTGAGCCTTGTATCCTTGAATGTGTTGCATAGGCACAATACCTATCTAAAAGGAACAAAATTAATTTTAAATCTGTATCCACACACAAAGATTTATACCAATGAAAACTTTAAACCTGTGCCAATATATAAATTCTGTACCAATGTAAGAAAAAAATAACTTCAATTCTACATCAAAATGTAGAGATTTCTACCAATGTATGATTACAGCTATAAAATGTTTTGTGTAAGAGTAAATCTAGTAATCCATTCCATATATCTAATTTCTTATAATATCACTCTATCCCCCCTTTTCCTTTCAACTCCCTTCCCTTTACCTAAGAAAGAAAGGATGGAGAAGAAGAAAGGAAAGACAGAAATCCCCAAGTCTAAGCTCTCTATTTAATTTCCTCCCTGTCCAAAATTTATAAAAGAAACATAACCAGACATCCAAAAACCAAAGAATAGGGATGACAACTCTCCATGGCTTCTTCCTGCTAAATAGGAATAATGAATGTGTGTGTGTGTGTGTGTGTGTGTGTGTGTGTGTGTGTGTGTGATGTTTAAGGGGCAGGAAGGGTTAGAAAAACTGGAAAACTTGGTTAGACTTAAGAAAGTTAGCTTTAGCATTTGTTATCCAGTCTGTGTAGCTTAGAAAGTTCAGGGCTGGACTGAAGTTCTGCCTGGGTCCGTCTGAAAGGCCGATGAGGTCACTGGGAACCAACAGCTATTCCTGAAGCTGTTCTGGAGTCAAGCCTCTGGAAACAGCTGCAGGAGGGAGGCAGGGAGCTGGGTTAGCAGTCATCTCAGCATCCCAGAGGAGGAATCTTGTCCGAGCTGCATCTTGGTGTTTCATTCTGCAATATATGAATCTTATAACCAAATTTTTAGTATTTATAGAGATATTTGTATGAATTGTGCAAGGTGCACAGATCAGTTAAATTTTCCCTCCTTGTTTGAGCAAGTGAGAGTTAATCTGATCAATAGCCAATTGTAATATATCTTCATTCATGTCATGTGAGGGATTCTGTAACCAACAAGATTTATTGGCCAATTTTAGCCAAGATTTTGGCTAGAGACATTTTTATGTCTAAGCAGTTTCAGGGCTGTTCCCCTGTGGAAGGATCAGCAGACCATGTTACCTGTCCTATCTGGTCTTCTTGAATTTTTCTTTTCTGTCTGTAGTCAGGATCCTTGGTGGGTCTTCCCCTATCATATCTGATCCCTATTACTTTTTTTGGAAGTGGTTCAAAGCCTTTTCTTTCCCCCTGTTAACACAAATACAGAGCCTGTCTCCCAAAATAGTCCAGCAACCCAAAAGATCACCAAAACTATAGATTGATTCAACTTTAACAGCCTCCTTTTTCTTTAGGCCTGGTTTAGTCTGACCTCTCTCACAGAGGATTTGTAATACCATATTCATCAAACTTACAACTGAAACAATTAAAGTAATCTTAAACAAGTATTATCTGCCGAGGCTGAGCTCCTCCCCCCTCTCCTGCCTTTGTTCCTTTATTTATTTATTTATTTTTTGAGATCAAAGGCCTACATTTGTTTTATTTTACCTGTTGAAACCGGGCTCCTTCCTCATGATTAAAGGAGTGCGCAACCACCTCCCAACTGCCCTTTTGGTTTTGTTTTAGAGACAAGAAGTCTCACTATTTTAGCCTTGGCTGGCCTGAGACTCTCTATGTAGACCAGGTTGGCCTTGAACTCCCAGAGATCATCAGCCTGCATGTGTGCTGCAATTAAAGTCATGTACCCCATCCCCAGCCTCTACTTCCATCTTTACAATGAGTTCTAGGGATTGCACATAGGTGGCCAGGGTTGTGTGGCACACACCTTTGAGACCTGGGGAACCAACTTCCCAATTCCAAGGATAACCTCTTAAAAGTATAAGTTAAATCTCATCAGGGGACCTCAGCCTGTTCAGGACACTCTAGCAGAGTACCTTAGTCCGGGTGGTTTACAGGTGGTAACTATTTATTGCTCCTATTTCTGGGGGCTGGGGAGCCCAGGCCATGACACTGGCAGATCTGGTGCCCGGAGGACACCCCTAAGATCACGCCCTCTCACTGAGGCCAGCCCTGTGACCTCACGTGAGAACGAGACAGAGCATCCAGGCAGCTCTCTGAAGCCACTCTTACTGTGTTGTCCTCAAGATTTAATAACCAGGAAGTTGGGTTTCGGTCCCAACACCTGTTTGGAGGGACACTTACTTTCAAACCGTAGTGGTCTCCATTAAGTGTCTGGTGGCTTCCCACCACACTTGGGATAAACTTACAACCTAAGACCAGACATGACACCACCTCCCAGTCCCTTTCATCCCCTATCCCCTGGGCCTCACCCTCCCTTACCTACTGGGCTTTGTTTGGTTCTCTGGCCTTCTTGCACTTTTCTGGTTATGCCCAACTCCTTTCCATCTGTCCTAGTGTGCTTTCTTTCCATTGCATTTCTTTCTTTCATTTCCATCAGGAACAAAAGCAACTTGAGAAGGAAAGGATATTTTTGGCTTACATGTCCAGATCACAGTTGATCATGGAGGGAAGTCGGAACAGGAACTCAGAGCAGGACAGAAACCTGGAAGCAGGAACTGAAGCAGAGATATGGGGGAGTGCTGCTTGCTGGCTCAATCTGCTTTCTCATACAACCCAGGGCCACTTGCTGAGGAGTGGCGCCGCCCACAGTGGGCTTTTCTCTCCCGTATCAATCATTGGTCAAGAAAATGCCCTTGTCTACGGGCCAATGTGATGGAGGCGTTTTCTCCATTGAAGTTCCCACTTCCCGCGTGATCCTGGCTTGTACTAAGTAGACAAAACCTACCCAGCACGTCACCCCAGGCCTTCGTCCTCTTACTCTGCCATTCCATGTCCATCACCCAGTTTCCGCTTCTTCCTCACTGGGGAGTCCCATCTCTCTGGCCTTTTTGCAGCCTCCCTTTGAAAGCGGTTACTCCGTTGCTTTTTTTTTTTTTTAATCATTTTATCACTGCATCTACTAGCTGTTGGGTTTGTCTTGTGGGTGTGATGACTGTCCCTTGTTCCCGCCCATCAGCTATGAGGATCTTGGGGAGGCAGGACTTTGCTGAATCATGCTTTGCTGATTCATTGGTACCTGGAATAATGCCTGGATATAAATTACTTCTTCGACCTCCGTGTCCTGAGGATGTTGTAGTCCCATGAAGCCCTATGGGTTCCCCTCTGATATCCGCGCAGCACCAAACATGGCCTCCGACATACAACAGGTGATCTACAGATGACTGAGGAAATAAACAGAAAATATCCACTAAGATTAGTGACGGTGACTGCGGTTCCTTGAAAGCCTTGTGAGGAGAACTGCAGATAGGAAACGGGGTTTGAGGGGAAGTGCCCCAGAGAAGGACCAAGAGATACAGAGGAGAGAGGCAGGACGCCCCTCCACACTTGTCTGCCAATGGCTGCCTGGCTGAGCAGATGGACAGGCGGATGGACCAATGACATCCTACTGGAGGGTGGGGTTTATATTTGGGAGGTTCTCTTACCTTGGCCCACCCTCTTCTGTCTCCCCCCCCCCCACCCCAGCTATACCAAGCACCGTTGGCGAAGTGCAAAGCATTGTGCAGGCATCAAGGCTCTGGTGTGTCCCCTGATGTGCCTGAAGAAACAGGACCTGTACACCAAGTTCAAAGGACGAGTACAAGCAGCTTCTGCACATGGCAGGTCTCCACAGGTGGAGTCCAGGTACCTGGAATACCTTTTTGACGGTAAGTCCTGAGGCTGAAGAAGCAGTTGCTACTGTTGCAGAGGACCTTTCCCGGTACCCATGTCAGGCGGTTCACAACAGACTATAACTCCAGTTCTAGGGGATTTGACACCTCTTTGGCACACATACACACACACACACACACACATACACACACACACTCACAAAATAAAATAAATATTGAAAGCAGGTCCTTTTAATGAAGAGGCTGAGTGAGTACACTGGACAGCAAAACAATCACGTGTGTGTTAATATGTGCGAATATGTGTTCATGTGTGTACACATGTATGCATGCGTACTTGCAGGAATCATTCCTCAGGCACATCCCAGGCTGGCTTTTCCAGGCAACAGATCCAAGGAGCTTAACTGCCCCTCTGCTGGGTCTCACCATAGACGTCCAGGGCAGAGTGGATTTATGAGCTCACTCAGATTGCCAGGCTGAGGTCCCTGATCCTCATTTCTTATCAGCGAGGAGCCTCTCCAAGCTGCTGAGAATACCTGTGTTTCCCCTCATGCCCCCACCACCGTTCCTCAAACCGGAAGTGTCACATCTGGCGTCCTATCAACCTGTCCCCTGCTCTTGAAGGCTCTGGCCCATCTGCATGGCCCAAGGGCACATGTGCCATTTTGTGGCTCTAAACCTTAGCTGAAATTCCTTTATCCACTTCACAGTGACTGCAGGCTGGCCGAATCCAGGGAGCCGGTTGGAACATCATTCTTAGTAGGGGTTCTGCCTACTGTGGGCTTTCTTCTCAGCTCCCAAATTTGTAACTTTTGCAAGCACAGAATACATTTACCCTCATGTCAAGGTCCCCCAAAGTTGCCTGTTATTATAACATCCAATCAGCTTCCAAGATTTCCCAGGTAGTGTCTGAAGCAGTGTCAGGCAGCTTAAGTATAATCCACTCGGTATGGCTTCTGGGCACACAGTTCATCTCCCTCCCACTATGAGCTGGTGAGGCTGAAGGAAGCCATGTCTGTTCCCTGTCTAAGATGTGGGAGGAGAAGGAAATAAAAATAGAGAAGACCAGGGCTTTGGTCCAAATTAGCTGTGAAATCCAGCTAGGCAAACAAAGGCCAATCCGGTTGACATTCCAAGACAATTCTCCTTGGAAGACACTCTTGAGCTCCTGCTTCTAGGAGTGTCTTCTTCCAAGGCAGATTTCCTTCGCCACCGTGGGCCACAAGCACCCATGGCCAAGGAGTTTTGCCAGCCTTTACCCTGTCAGCAGAAGTGAAAGCAACATCTTTCTTTGATTTCATTCACAAAAGACCAGATGTCAATGTTTCTATAGATCGATGCATTCTCAAGAATGATGGGGTCTCCTGTGACTGCTTGGAGAGCCACCCTGGGGGACACCTGGTGTCAGGTCTAGGTACATCATGCTGGGCTCCTGTCCCTGGACATCTTTAACTAGCTCACATCCCTACCCCTATCTTTCATCTCTCCAGGACAGCAGGAGACTGAGCTTAAGTTTTGTGCGGTTACTATTAGGTGTTCACGGTCCCCCATGGGCACCCTTCCACACCCAGACTTGACAAAATCAGATCCATACTCCCATCCAACATCCACCCACGACTAACGAATATCCTGGCAACTCATAGCTTCTGGGGCTCTAGTGGTTCTCGACTGGTGGATCGTGACCCCAACAGGGTTGCACATCAGATATCCTGCATATCAGAGCTTTACATTACAATTCATAACAGTAGCAAAATGACAGTTATGAAGTAGCAACAAAACTAATTTTATGTGGGTCACCCCAGCATGAGGAACTGTATTAAAGGGTCACAGCATCAGGAAGGCTGAGAATCACTGGTCTTGTGTTATTTTTTAAAATGGAGTTGGTGAAGGCTTGGGAGAGAGAGCTCAGGAGTCCGATGCTTCGTGAGCCCCAGGCTCAGTGAGAAAACCTGACTAAAAACATCAGTGGAAGATGACCGTGTACTCTGACCTCTCACCTCTGATCTTATGGTTGAAAAAACCTAGCAGGGCCAGGGCAGCAGGGCTGCACGGTCTGGAAAATGAGCGGGTGGGGTGGGCGAGGCCTCGAACCCATGTGGGGAGGGAAGGGGAGGGGTCCTTGCTCAGAAGGCGGGGCCATTCTCGCACGGCCCCTCCCGTGTACCTGTAGAGGAAGCCTGGCTGGGAAGAGTCTTGGTCCTTTCCACTGGCTGGAGACGCTGAAGCCTGTTCCATGCTCGAAGCTTTATCATAGAGAAGTGAGAAGAGCAAAGGAGATAGAGAAGAGAGAAAGAAGAGATAGAGGGGTGAGAGAGGGCCATGACCACGTGGAAAGAGGGGAAAGAACGGAAAGGGGGGAACAGGGGGACAAGAACAAGGGCAAGAAAGAAAAAGCAAGAGAGCTAGGCGGGGCCAAGAAGCCTCCTTTTATAGTGGGCTGGGTGCCAGGTAACTGTGGGGCGGGGAAGACCTGGCTATAGCCAGGTGACTGTAGGGGTGGAGTCCAGGAAGAATGATGACCACAGGGTTGCGTCCAACATGACCTCTGACCTCTGCACTCACACAGGCATGCGTGCCCACACATACACATGCACACACATAGTCGGGCTGTGATGCTTCTCTCCCAGGGTTAGTGGGAGATAAAAGAGCTATAAGGAGCTTGCAGCACGGACGATATTTGAAAAATGCTGATGGGATGCTCTCTGGACCCGACCGAGACAGAAGAATAGAGACTGGGCCCCCACCCCCACCCCCACCCCAGGGCGCTTTGACTGGTCTTATTCTGTTTCTGACAGTGGAGCTAGCCCCACCCACTCTGGTGCTCACCCAGATGGAGAAGATCCTAAGGGTCAATGCCACCTACCAGCTGCCGCCTTGCATGCCGTCGCTGGAACTGAAGTACCAGGTGGAATTCTGGAAGGAGGGCCTGGGAAAGAAGGTGAGAAAGCCTGGCCATCTGGAGCTGGGTCTCCTCGCTCCTTCAACACTGCCTCCTGTACGCTCCTCCCAGAGGCCTTCCATGGTTTTCTGACTCCAGTCAGCCCTTGATGGTGTGCAACACGCACAGCCTGGCCTGTACCGCGTCCCATGCAGCCGGAGTGTTCTCCCCCAGAGATGAAGCACGAGGTGCTTTGTCCTTCAAGGAACAGGCCTTGACTGCAACATTGTTTCCAACCTCATTTTGAAAATTATGAGCCTTATCTCTGGGGGCAGGGCACAAGCCCGAGGATGAGTGTACCAGTGAATACACGTGTGTCTGTGTGTGTGTGTGTGTGTGTGTGTGTGTGTGTGTGTGTGTATGAGTGTGCCAGTGAATACACCTGTGTGTGTGTGTGTGTGTGTGTGTGTGTGTGTGTGTGTGTTCATATGGCAGATGCAAGGCTCCTTTATAGGATGCTTCCACTTTTTTTTTTTTTTGACAGAGTCTCACCATGTAGTCCTGGCTGGCTCAGAACTCATTGTGTAGATCAGGCTGACCTCAAACTTTAAAAGACCTGAATGCCAAGATCGATGCTCCACCTTATATTTTGAGGCAGGGTCTCTTAGTGAACCAGGCGCTCTAGATTAAGCTAGCCCCACTGGCCAGCAAGCCCAGAGATTATGATCCTGCCTCAGCCTCCTTAGCAACAGGATTACAGGCAGACCAAGTGAAAGGACTTTCAGCACCAAGATGAAAGGACTTAAAAGGGGGGAATATAGGGGGTTAGGTGAGTGTGGCTAGGCGGCGTGGGGGAAGGTGTCCAGGCGGGCCCTTGCCTGGGCACCTCTGCCCCTGAGGGACCACACACACACAGACATGGTATAGAATAGAGTTTATTCAGAGTAGGGGATGGGAGTTAGTGGTAGAGAGAGGGAGAAAGAGAGAGAGAGAGAGAGAGAGAATAGAGAGAGTGAGAGAGTGGAGGCCGGCCATGACCACGTGGAGGGGGGAAGAGCCCCAGGGGCAGAGAGGTGAGAGAGTATGGGAGAGCGGAGAGCAAAGAGAGAGAGGAGGAGCAAGTAGCCCCTCTTATAGTGGGACAGATCTCTGGGGTGGGGCATACCTGGCTATTGCCAGGTAGGTGTGGGGTGGAGCTTAGATAAAACCCCAACATTCCCCAATGTTTGGTTAATTAATAAAAGAAAAAGAAAAAAGAAGTGACAGCGAATACGGCAAAGCAGGAATAGGGTCGTTGTTGAGATCTGGCTGCTTCATGCTGACATTGGGGCGGTGTGTCTCTGAGGAACCTAGAGAAAGGGGTAAGGGGGGGGGATTGTCCAGTCTCAGGAGGACTGGCTGCTTCTTTGCTGTCCAGGGTCTGTAGAGCCATTTGAGGATAGGTCAGGAGAACAGGTCCAGTAGAAGCTGTCTGCGTTTGGAGAAGCTGAGAGAAGATTGGAGCATCTGAAGGTTGCTTCTCTGGAGCTGTCCTGGATATGGCAAGGGCCTGGACTTAACAAGATGTTGGAACACATTAATATAGTTAGGGAATAAGGCTAGGTACATTTGGGAAAAAGGAAAATTTTCTTAAGATGTACAATTGAAACCCAGAGGAATCCCACCCTTTGGAATGGTAGTAAAGTGGGAACTTGGGCAGATGTACTTATCTGGATGGAACCTACTTGGTCCATGAGCAGTAGATCTGGGTAGGTTTCCTGTAGCTAACAAGTTTATTAAAGAGATAACAGCCGGGCGGTGGTGGCGCACACCTGTAATCCCAGCACTCTGGGAGGCAGAGGCAGGTGGATTTCTGAGTTCGAGACCAGCCTGATCTACAGAGTGAGTTCCAGGACAGTCAGGGCTATACAGAGAAACCCTGTCTCAGGGGGAAAAAAAAGAGAGATAACAACATGAGTTAACCACATGAACAGTCTTTAAGATGAGCCTCTGTGGATCAGAAGGAATAGAATTGAAGGTTGGGACAGTGACAGAGCAAGAAGAGGAAATATGAAGCATTTAATGGAAACAGAGTTTAGGTAAGGAGATAACTGTCTAGCTGTCAATGTAGTCAGAAGTCTGAGGAATAAACAATAACTTAGTAGTTATATTATTAAAGAATGACAGATTCCAGTAGCCAGCAGTTCTTTGTGGTCTCTGGTCTCCATGGCAGCTTTGGCTGTCAGTCTGGCTTTCAAGCACAGAAGATGCACGACTTTTCTCTGTGGAATGGATACCCATGACATGAGAAATGGCTTACCTTTGTTTAGCTAAGTCATTTGACTCAAGGTATCCGGTTTTGTCCACTGCACTCTTTCAGGCAGCATCCTGTGGCGGTGTCCATCTTTCTTCTGAGACCTCCTGGGAGAAGCTGTCAGGCCTTTGGGAATTCTGTCTGTCTTAAATCTAATAACAAACTTCTGACAAGATTGAGTGCAAGATAAGAGAGCAATAGTTAAAGAGAGACTAGGAATGGAAATCTTAAGTAGCTTTGACAGGTTGCATAGGTAGAGGAAAGTATATTGCCTTGGTTAGTAAAGATGCTAGGATCAGAGTAAGAAAGCTGGCAGCAATGGATTAAATTGTGGTGACAGAAAATGAGTTTGTCTAGGCAGATTTAGGCTCCTTAACATCAACTTGAGCACGCAGGCTATAGGAGCAAATGAGTTAAGGGTGTGGGAACACAGAATAGGTGAGGTTCAGATTCTTTATCGTTTACCATACTGTTAATTTTAAAAGTATACAGTGGAAGACAAGTAGCACCCACTGGGTAGGGGAGGGAGTTGTTAACTGCAAACTCAGCATCCTGAAGAGTGCAGGAACAACTGAAAGGCAGCTAAGCCAAAGAGCCCAGACCGTCGTGAGGACTCTTGGGAGCTGGGGCTAGAAAAGCCGGAGCTTTAAAAGCCGGAGGAAGCATCCCGCCTGGACCAGGATTTTCAAGGACAGCTGTAAAAGCCAAAGGGAGACTCAGGATCACTTCCGGATTAGGATACACCTGGGGGTGGGTCTAGAAGTCCTAAGCAGGAGTGTGGGCTAGGCATGAGAGGAAACCCTTCGTTCCAAAAGAGGTTGGCCAGACTTCATTTGAAAGCTAAGGGTTATTTACTATTATGGTTAATGTTTATTTAAATTTCTAATCTGGTAGAGGGAAGAACCTGACATGTAGCACACATACTTGTGGAAGCCAGTGTGGACCTCTTGGCTGTGGGACCTGGTCCCCCAACCTTGCTTCTCCTGCCTGTGCGTGGCTGCAAGACCAGTCATGGCCTGCTGTATTAACAGTAGAGGACATTGGGAGTGGTGGGAAGGAGACCGCGCAGTGAAGAAGAAGGAAGACAGGGTGGTAGGGAGAAGCAGTACAGCTGTGAGAGAATCGGGTAGTAGAATTGGTGGAGCATCCCAGCAGCCAGTGTGGGGCTGGGCATGGGCGTGGGCGTGGGCTGTGGCTAGGCTTTTGCAGGTAAAGGCCCTAGAAATCTGCGCTGTAGCCAGCAGAGCAGGACAGTATGGGGGTGGGGGGTGGGGCGCAGCAACGGGAAAGGAGTGCAGGCTTGCTGCGGCAGGGAGGCAGCATCGCTCAGCAGGGATGGAGCGCAGCCGATTCTGAGAGCCTGGAGAGACCGCGTCATGGGTAACAGTTGTGCTGCCAGAACCTGTGGTGGTTCTGATGGTACAGATTGTCAGCGAGAAAAGCTGTAGCGGGGAAAGTTAGTGACTGCGCATGCCAGAGTGGAACTTCCTGTCAGCAGCGGAAGCCGGAAGTTAGGTAGCCTGCAGTGGCTGGGAAGTAGCTTGTTTCGTATCTTAGCAACAGCGCGGGAGGGCGGAGCTGCCACGGCTGCTGGTGGTGGCAGCAGCAGCTTCGGCAGTAGTTCTGGAGTGGGAGGGGGTCTGGCGTGGGCAGCGGCAGCCGCTCTGGCAATGGCAGCTAAGGCCAGGGCTTGGCGGCGGGGGAACAGGAAGGTATCAGTTGCGTGAGGCACCCGGGAGCGACTGCAACCGTGGCCAGCGCGGAAAACAAGGGGAACCAGTAGAATAAACGCTGCTGTCCAGCAGGGATGCACGCACGCACGCACGCACGCACGCACGTGACCTCTGTGAGGCTGTGGTTTAGCTTGTTTTGTATCCTAGCAATAAGACACAGGGGTGAATTAGATAGCCACGCCCGGTAGCACTCGCTGCGCAGGGCATTGCCGCTGCTGCTGCTGAGTTCCACCAGGAAGGAGGGACAGAACTGCAGCGGTCCTGCAGGGAAACGCGGGAAGTGCAGAGACTATTGCTCTGACTAGTGGGGGTTAAGACTTACCCATTGGTGAAAGAGGCTTAATATCCCATGGTGTTTCTCGTTCCCGGGTTTTGGCACCAAGTGAAAGGACTTTCAGCACCAAGATGAAAGGGCTTAAAAAGGGGGAATATAGAGGGTTAGGTGAGTGTGGCTAGGCGGCGTGGGGGAAAGTGTCCAGGTGGGCCCTTGCCTGGGCATCTCTGCCCCTGAGGGACCACACACACACAGACATGGTATAGAATAGAGTTTATTCAGAGTAGGGGATGGGAGTTAGTGGTAGAGAGAGGTAGAGAGAGAGGGAGAGAGAGAGAGAGAGAGAGAGAGAGAGAGAATAGAATGGAGTGGAAGCTGGCCATGACCACGTGGAGGGGGAAAGAGCCCCAGGGGCAGAGAGGTGAGGATGTGGGAGAGCAGAGAGCAAAAGAGGGAGAGGAGGAACAAGTAGCCCCTCTTATAGTGGGCCAGATCTTTGGGGTGAGGCATACCTGGCTATTGCCAGGTAGGTGTGGGGTGGAGCTTAGACAAAACCCCAGCACCAATCTTTTTTTATGTGGGTGCCAGGGATCGAACCCAGGTCCTCACACTTGCGCAGAAAGCATTTCACTGACTCTCTGCCCAGCTCTTCTTCCCCCACACCTCCAGTAAAAGTTTGACTGAAGGAGTTTGGACTGCAGGAAGTTGAGTCATCAGATTCGTTACAGAAAACCCTGAAAGTCCAAATGAACTCCAAGCAAAGATAAAAGCGCCCAGAGGTGCCTGTGAGCCGCTCTCCGCGCGCCCGGCTTCAGACCTGAGTCTAGGAGTAAAGCAGGAGCAGCCTGGATCCTCGCGCGTGGCAGATCAGAACGCCTTCAGGATGTTTGCCTCCGCGGCTCCAGGGTCGGAGCTCCGCGGCTGTAACTCAAAAGTAGCGGCTTGTGCACGATATGGACGAAAGCGCATTCTGCAGGATTCCTGTTTATGAAATCAGGCTGTGGGGTAGAGCGGGCATAGCAGGGACTCCTACGCATTTACATTCACACCTCTGATCCTGGGGATGTGAGCGGAAGGTACTTTCTGCCTTCCAGAATCCCGTGACTATTAAAACATCACACCGTACCCCATCAACACAAACAAGTTGTTCAAGTCTGGGTCTCATTATGTAGTCCAGGTTAGCCCTCACTCAGTCCCCCTGCCTCAGCCTCCTGAATGAACGTTGGCATCACAGGCACGTGCTACCATGCTCAGATTTAATATGAATAATCTTTGTAAAAAGATTATTAGTAGATCAGTCAGAAGTAAATATCCTAACTAGCGCTGTGCAGCAGAGATAAGAGTCAAGTATACCGTTTCATTTTTTTTTAAATTGCATGTATTTATTTTGGTGTGTGACTGTGGGGGTGGGGTAGGCACGTATGTCACAGCCTGCTTCTGGAGGTCAGAGCACAACTTTGTGGAACTGGTTCTCTCCTCCACTTCCTGGTTCTTAGGGGTTGAACTCAGGTCATCAGGCTTGCCAGCGAGCGACTGCACTAAGCCATCTCACTGGGTACTAAGTGACCCCAAGTCATTTTAAATGTCCCCATGAAGTTAAAGCTGGCCAGGTTTGGGGAGAGGAGAGGTAGTTCAGACAGGACGTCCTAAAGCCCAGGCTGGCCTTGAACTCGTTATCTAGAATGACCTTGAGCCTGCCTTCATCTCCTAAGTGTTGGTATTATAGGCACAAACCACACGGCTTGACTTTAGTATTTTGTCTGGAACTAGAGATCCTCCTGCCTTTTATCCCATAGCATATTCAACTGCTGAACTCCTCCTCCTCCTCCTCCTCCTCCTCCTCCTCCTCCTCCTCCTCCTCCTCCTCCTCCTCCTCTTCCATCTTTGGAACTCAAGCCATATCTCCATTCACACTAGCCACCTACCCCTGCCTTGTACTGCACTGGGCAGCTGAGGCAGCACTGAGTCCGAAGTGACCGAACGCCCCTCATCCCCAGTTGTCTGGGATGCCCGAGGGCTGGAAACCTGTAGGAACTCCTCTTGAAATGGGGACCCTCCCAGACCTCGGTGAGCTACACAGGAGTGACCCAAAATAGCAGGCTGCTTTTGAACCCCAACGACCAGCACAAGGAGATTCGGCTGGGAAGAAACCGGGTTGTAGAAAATGCCCTTAGTGCTGGCTCTGCAATGTCAGAGAAATGAATGCGCCGTGGTCCCTACCCTACCTCACCAGGCCACCTCACAATGCATATCCATCAGCTCTGCGCATGCTCATCCATCACCTCTGCGCATGCTCATTGCCTCTTGCTTCTCCAAACAGACCCTGTTTCCAGACACGCCATATGGCCAGTCAATGCAGATTCCTCTCCAGCAAGATGCTAGTGGACGCCACTGCCTCAGCGCCAGGACGGTCTATACCTTAATTGACATTAAGTACAGCCTGTTCTCTGAGCCCAGCTGCATCTTCGTAGAGGTCCCAGGTGGGTGCAAAGCAGCATTAGAGTGAGACTTCCCCCCACCCCCGCGCCACCCCCGCACCGCCCGGGACAGCAGAAGTTTCATGATCGAATGGTTGAAAGTATAAACCGAGAGACAGGTCCACAGATGGAAATCCCAGCTCTACCACAGTGACTGTGTGTCTTTGGATAGTTTACATAACCTCTTTGAGCCCTGGCTTCCACTAGAAGGGTCTTACTCTCCCATGAGTGAGCAGGACCGTCACTCATTAAGTACAAACTCTCTTGCTGCACTGAGGGACTGGGGCCATTGTTCTGTCTGCAGTTGCTGTGTTCTCTCCTCCCTAGGGGCCAACAGGGCTGTCCTGGCGATGTCCTTACTCTTGCTTCTACTGATAGCAGTGGCTGCAGCGGGTGTGGCATGGAAGAAAATGGAGGGAAACCCCTGGTTTCAAGGGGTGAAGACGCCCCGGGCACTGGTATGGCATATCTGGAGTGTCTAAAAGGCGTGACGGGGTATAGAGAAGTGAGGAAACAGGAAGTAGAGCTGAGTTTCCAGTGCTTCGGACAGAATGTGGAACAGGCCCAGACTGTAGCATCGCCCATCTTGTCCCAGTGTCTAGATCCCCACCTCTAGGGGCGGATGCCTTTAGCCTCAAATGCAACAACAAACAGCCCACCCCCACCCCGGGAGAAGTACCTAAGTCCCTTTCCGTGGAATCACTTCACCTTCTGCTAAAGAATTGTCAGGTGCAAAGAGGAGCACGCAGCCCTGAGACCCAGGAGTGTGTGGGCTGGGAGGTGGTACGGACGGGAACATCTTTTAAGCCTGCAAATGCTTAGTTTACAACTTGACCTAGCAGGGAGTAGTTCAAAGGCCTGTAGAACCTGCAACACTCCTCCCCCCACTGTGCTTGGCCCTGGTGTTTCCTGGAAACATATCTCAAAGAAATAACTCCCACTTGAACCCTTCTGGACGATTGCTGGGGGGCCCCAGATCCAACCGCTCATGCTTCAAGAAGCCGGACTCACCTTCTCCCCCTTTTCTTTCTTACTCAGGACTTCTCCGGATACAGATGCCCAGTGGGAACCTTTCATCCCAGTGGGCCTGAGTTCTCAGACGACTTGATCCTCTGTCCCCAGAAGGAACTGACCATAAGGATCAGACCAGTCCCTCAGGTCAGAGACACAGCCACACTACAAGAAGGCCCAGAACAAGACAGTACTGAGGATGAAGACGAGGACACCGACGACGATGACGGGGACAGTGTCCAGCCCTACGTGGAACGGCCCCTTTTCGTCAGGGAGAAGCTCCAGGCTGTGGAGCACACAGAGGCAGATGAATCTGGTGTGGATTCAGGGGGGCCCTGGACATCCCCAGTTGGGAATGAAGGCTCATCTGCATGGGACTCTTCAGACAGAAGCTGGTCCAGCACAGGGGACTCCTCATCTAAGGATGAAACTGGATCTTCCAGCTGTTTGGACCAGAAGGAGCTGGACCAGGAGAAGCCATATGGGGATGGGCACCAGGAGGCTCTCCCATGCCTAGAACTTTCTGAGGACTTGGGCACTGTGGAAGAGCATCTGAAAGAAGACCTCTCCAGGTGGAGAGTTTGGGGTTCCTTATCCCCAAAGAGAGATCTGGCTCCCGTGGAGCCCCCAGTTTCTCTCCAGACACTGACTTTCTGCTGGGACAACAATCCGGAGGAGGAGGAAGAAGAGGAAGAGGAGGAGGAGGAAGAAGAGGAGGAAGACTGGGAATCAGAACCTAAGGGCAGCGACGCTGGCTGTTGGGACACTTCAGGCCTGCAGAGGACGGAGGTCAGGGGCGGGATGCTGGGAGGATACATGGTCAGGTGAGCTGGCCCTGGTGGTCTGTCCATGCTATCTCTACTGCACTTCCCCGGACCAGAGCCGCCTCCAAGAGTCCCTCTGAGTGGTAGCCAAGGTCCTGGTCCTTCTTTATGGGCCTTTATGGCACTTTGTCATTTGGATTGAGCTGTAAGATGTCACCATTTCCAACGTGAGCGGGACGGAGCTGTGGTCAGGGACTAGTTGAGTTCCAGTCTGCCCCTGGTCCCTGGGATGATAGGCCTCATGGAAAAAGAAATTGCCCTCAGACAAAAATGAAACAGGTAAAGCCAGGTGGCCATGGACGCCAAGGATAGACACGCCCTAGTCCATAAGTCACACACTGTGTTGCGCAAAACAGACCTCAGTCCAAATCACTAGTCTGCCGTTTCCGGTAGTCACTGAGCAAGTGATTCTTAACCTCTATACCTCAGTTTCCCCTCAGTTTCGGCAGCTGTCACGTGGGTATGACAAGGATTCGGGGAGTTTTCAGGCAGCGGGTGGCATGGGGCCACCAATGTCACGTGTACTGACTAGGCACTAGAACCCGTCATCAGTCCAGACTCCGGGAGGCTCCAGGCAATCTCTCACCATCGACCCCAAAGCCAAGAGTGACAACACGCCTGCCTTCCAACCTGTCTACCCTCTAGGTCACCACATTTCTTCCTTGTCACCTTCTAGTTGGGGGCTCCCAGAAACCACAGCCAGCCAACTTTGTTTCTTTCTCAAACATAGTTCACCTTCCAGGGTGGACATTGGTTGGGTCAGAGTGGAAACTGCACTCCTGACCTGATGTCCTTTTTGAGTGGCATTGTATCAGGGTTTACGTTTTTGGGGTATTTGTTTGTTTGTTTGTTTGCTTGTATCTGTTTGGGTCATAATGAGGTCCCAGTATCTGAGAAGCTAGTATCGTTTAGAAACAGGTGACTGTCCTTCTTGGGGTGCCATGTGTGTCCTTGGTCTGCAAGTGTCACTCACAGAAACAAAGTCTTTGTAGCTGAGGATCTAAGCATGTAGCCTTGCAGAACTCAGGCACCCTATAAGGTGGAGAGTTTCAACCTCCCTAACACTACCAGCCCTAAACAGTTGCTATGGTGACCCCCATCATAAGATCATTCCATTGCTACTTCATAACTGTATGTTTGCTATTCTTATGACTCATAATGTAAATAGCTGTGTTTTCCAGGGGTCTTAGGCGACCACTGTGAAAATGTCATTGGGCCCCTAAAGGGGTCATGACCCACACAGAGGTTGAGAAACACGACCTTAAGGGCATCTAATTCAAGGGTTCTCTAGGTCATCCCCAAAGGCCTTTGGGGCTCCAGGATCCTCCCCCTTCAGTGGGAGTGGCCTCACTGAGCTAACGTATATAACAGTGGCTTTATGTAGACTGTATGCTGATTGGGGTTCACAGCTAAGAAAACCGCAAAGCACTGTCCCCGGTACATATCTGTATCATTTCAAACTAACTTTAGTGACTCAATATGTGTGTCCCCAAGAGTTCCCAGAGCCATCAAACTGACAGGAGGTCTTCACGAGCACCTCTGGGACGCATGCGCACACACACACCTACCTCCTTGGGGTTTCCCCACAATGATGCTTGACCACATCACTGAGCCCAGAAGCAGAAGAAATGCGCATTCGGGAGGACGCATACGTGAAGGCCACAGCGCAGGAGACGCGCCTAGAAACGTCCCAGCCAAGGCCAGTCAGTGTCTTTCCTGAGACGCAGCCAAGCTGCACCACGGAGGAGGCTCTGTCAGAAACCCTTCAAAATGGCGGTGATGACAGCGTTGGCCTCGCCTTCCAAACTTGCTCTCTGATAGTGCACCTTACCGTTTACAGTGCTTCTCAATGTTTACTTTCTGACCTAGCCTTCTCGTCATTCTTAATCCCAGCCCCTTTCAGCCATTAGGTCATTGACAAAAGACCTGTGGGAAGCCTATGGAAAAGGCAGGAGGAACAACCCAGAAGTTTATAATGTGTGCTCAGAACTTACCTTACATCATATCCCTGTACACGAACAGTCTCTGGGGACCTCAGGATAGCAAGGTCAAAGTGACTGACTAGGGTAGCAGTGGTGTGTAGCTTTAGCACACTGAGGCTATCTATCTTATGTGTTTGTGTTACTTTTCCTGCATATTTGTATTTTTGTCGAATTTTGCACTGTATTTTATAACCCTATTTAAACAATTCTTTAATATCTATTGGTATAATACCCAAAACCTTAAATAAAGAGATATATTTTTTGAGAAAACTAATGTGCCCTCAGTTGTTTGGAATATGGGGATCTTAAATTGTGTCCCCAAAAACTGTGTCCCCCGGAGAAAGGGGGTCTGGGACATTCAGCTTCCAGAGGACACTGTAAGGAAGTGGGGGTCAAGGCAGGGAGAAGAAGGCCAACCAGTCATGCATAACATTGAGCAGATCCCTGATCCTGGAGATGGGACCTCCGCATCCCTGGGGATCTTCTGATGTCCCTGTCTGGCCCATCAGATTTGATCCTCTGCAAGGACAGGGGCTGGAGGACTCACACTGTGTGGAGATGTGTTTGGTTTGTTTGGGAACCTGGGGTCTCACATGCTATGCAAGCACTGCACCACTGAGCTGTGTCCCCAGTGTGGGTGGGGGTGGGGACCACTGTGTAGCCTTTAGGGATTGAACTCACGTCTGTGGGCTCGCACAGTCCATGCCTTCAGCCTCCACTTCCTATTTCTGAGCCAGGTTCTCACTAAGTTAGCCATGCTGGCTTTGAGCTCCCCCTACTGCCCAAGACGATCTTGAACTTGTATCTTCCTGCCTCTGCTTCAAGTCCTCGCTGGGACTTGAACTCACAGCAGCTTTGGTTACCTGCACAAGATGTGTCCAGCAAGACCAGTAGTTGCAGTGACAAGCCTGAACCACCAGGCCTAGCTTGTCATGCACACCCACGGTGTGAGAAGAGTACCCGCCGTGGGTCGGGGTCTTCGGTGCCACCTGCTGTGGTGAGGTTGGAGTTTCCTCGGCCCCCAGCCCCCACCCCGGGAGCTCACCCAGTGGAGACAGTGGCTCATAGAACCATGTCTTGGTGCAGCCAGCCTTGCAACCCTAAACTGCAAGCAACTCTCTACTAGGGAGGGTGCCAGCCTCCAGTGACACTCCTGGGGACATGCTGTGATTATGTGGCATGGCACCTGCAGGTGTCACCGTAGACTGCTGTCACCGGCCAGACCCCAGACACAGGCTGAGTAGATCCAAGCCTCTGCAATTCAGCCTTCCCTGACCAGTGAGGCCAGTGATGGGTGCCACAATGCCTTCCCTCCTCTGTGCCTGGTGTGTGCTTCCCACTCTGAGGGGTGGGACATCTCCGTCTACAGCAGGAACACAACAGACACTGGAGTGAGAAGCCTTAGTGTGCCTGGTGCCACAGACACCAGAAGAGGGAGCCAGATTCTCTGAAGCTGGAGCTGCCATGCAGGTGCTGGGAGCTGAACCTGGGTCCTCTGGAAGAGCAGCCACTGCTCCTAACCACTGAGCCGGCCCCCTGTGTGCTAGTTTTAAGCCAGTGCTATCTACCATTTTTAACCCAATGGCTTTCCAATTCACAGGCCCAGGCAGGGAGCAGTATAGTCTGTGAGCAGGCTCAGGAGTCTGTGGCCCACTTGACTGCTATGCAGTGAGACCTTGCACAAGCAGGGCAGATCTTTTCTGATTCTGAGCTGGACGGTGGTGGGATGGCGGGATTGCCAGAAGAGTCTCGAGCAACCCAAAGCATTCAACCCTGCTTTGACAAGAAAGTTATTAAATGGACACACTACATCCAGGCTCCAGCACTTGGCCCAGGGTGGACATTTGACACTGAATAAATTAATGAAAGAAATAATAAGACCCCTAGGTAAAATGGCTGACTAGAAGGAAGGAGAGAGCCAGAATAAGAAAAAACAGACTTTACTCCAAACAGAGAAATAGGGGAAGAGCTTCAGTAAGCCACAAGGAAGGGATAGTAGGAAAGAGAGGACCAAAGAGAAGAGTGACCGGAAGAAGTGAGCGAACACAGTCTCAGCCATGCCATCCCCTTCGGGGAGACGGAAACAGCCACTTCTAAAGCAAGCTGCCTGAGAGTCCGGCAGCCCTGCCTTAGGACACGATTACAGCCCTCCCAAGCCTCAAATCTAGCTGCTGGATTAGCAGTTTAGCAGTGCCCAGGGAGACGGTGATTCCAAAGGCCTACGGATCAGCGGCACAGAAATCCTGTTTGGCCACACCATCCCAAGAGAGACTCTGATGTTTAAAAAAAGAAAAAGAAAGAAAGAAAAACCACCAGGCCTACTCCAGGAACCTGAGAGCAGGGATTATCCATGGTAGACAGCAAAGGCTTCTCCAGAGAGGGATCAGTCCTATCAGGTACCTTCCTGAAGATGCTCAAGTCCTATCCTGGTGCCCTACCCAGGTAGGGTAGAACTTTAGAATTCATTCCTGCATTTATACCTTATTCCCGTCTACTACCTTCACCAAACCAGTAAACTCAGAGACCCTCCCCTCTCAAGTCTATAAAATTACGGAATACCCTGCACTCTGAGGGTTGCTGTTGAATTTCCCAGATTACCCCCAGAGCATTACAAAAAGGTATTTCACTTGAAATCCATCTCAGTTCTTTTCTCTACCAGCTCTGGAAGGAGTCTTTATTATTTAAGATAATCCACAGGTCCCCAAGCTCAACCTAGCCTGTTGTGGCTCCTGGGGAAAGAGATAGCTACGGAAAGCCAGAGGACCAGACTCTGACAAGCCCCGGGGCTCAGAAAGCAGGAGAGTGGGCTCAGGTTAGGAGAGATAGCCTCACCCTGCAGCTGGGGACACAACTTATCAACTGAGAATCGCCCAGGAGCTGGGATTCTCAGCCTTCCTGATGCTGTGACCCTTTAATACACTTCCTCATGCTGTGGTGATTCCAACCATAAAATATTTCATTGCTACTCCAAAGCTGTAATCTTGCTACTCTTATGAATCATAATGTAAATATCTGTGTTTTCCAATAGTCTTAGGAGACCCAGAAAGAGGCCGAGATGCACCAGTTAAGAACCACTGACCTAGCTGGGCAGTGGTGGTGCATGCCTGTAATTCCAGCACTCTGGGAGGCAGAGGCAGGCAAATTTCTGAGTTTGAGGCCAGCCTGGTCTACACAGTGAGTTCTAGGACAGCCAGGGCTACACAGAGAAACACTGTCTCAAAAAAATCAAAAAAATCAAAAAAAAAAAAAAAAAAAAAAAAGAGCCACTGCCCTAGAGTTTGATAGCTCTGATCTTGAGGCCAGTGGAAGCATCAGATCAGATGCTGGCCCCTGGGCGTGTTCATTTGTCTGTTCCCTCCTCTAGGCCAAGAACTCTGAAGTTCCAACCCAGGGAAGTACACGATATCCAACGGCACATTCCTGGACAGTGGTGGTTTTTTTGTTTGTTTCGGTTTTGGTTTTTTTGGATTCGGTTGGTTTTTCAATGAGCTCCTCCCCAAAACCAGGTCCATCCAGAGCATCGGATGCAAAACTCCCATCACGGGAAAGCAAGCATGCAGAAAAGCAAGACAGCTCAGCTCACCCAGGAGCTCCTAGCTCCCCAGCAGTTGAACTCAGACACCCTGAACTAGGTCAAATGTCAGGTGAGTGATCCACAAGTTTCCTGGTAAAAACTGTGAATGACCTGAAAGGGTATAACACAGGCAGATGCGTTCTTCCCAGGCCGGGAGAGGAAAGTCAGCACCTCCACTGTCCCTGATATGTTCCCTTCTGCTTTACCCAGTATATTGGTAACACGTCCCACTGGTTTATTATTGCTTGTTTCATTAAATTTTTCATTTCTAAATTTTCTATTTTTCTTCCAAATCTCAATTTTCCGGCTGACTTTTTCTTCCATGTTGCTGACTTGCTCACTCATCTTTGTTGACAAGAAAGAAGTTGCAGACCAACTTCAAGACTAGTGAACATAAATAATTTCTTATGTATATGCGTGTGTGAATGTATATGTGTGTAACATGTGTGTGTGTGTGTGTTGTGTGTGTGTGTGTGTGTGTGTGTGCCCAGGAAGGTCAGAAGAGATATCAGATCCCCTAGAGCTGGAGTCATGAGAAGTTGTGAGCCACCCGATATTCTTGCAGACTGGGGGGCTGAAGAGAGGACTCAGTGGAGAATGCCACAGAAGCACAAGGACCAGAGTGTAGTGACAATTTTGGAGGTTCATTTTATTAGAAAACAGAGATATGATGAGACTATGTTTTTGTTTTAATTCCAGGTGTGGAATACAGGGCTGCTTCAGACTGTCCACAGCAGCTGACTGTGATTTGCCTCGTGCTTTAGCAGGGGAGTGACTTTGCCAGCTGCAGATTGTTTCTGTGAGTGTGTGATGTTTGGAATTCTGGGGGAGTTTTCAGAGGATTTATAAATGCTAGGGCTCCTGAGAGGTGGGGTGCTGGTTGCTGGGTTGTGGTTGGTGGTGGTCATGGTTTGTTAAGTAGTCACGAGCAAAGAAGAAACAAGAAGTTAGATATCCTGACAGCAAAGATCAAACTTACCCCCAGTAACTCAACACCCTGTGTACTGGCTGGTTTCTGTATCAGCTTGACACAGGCTGGGTTTATCACAGAGAAAGGAGCTTCAGTTGGGGAAGTGCCTCCATGAGATCCAGCTGTAAGGCATTTTCTCAATTAGTGATGGGGGGAGGGGTCTATTTTGGGTGGTGCCATTGCACCACCCTAACATCGTACAATCACAGAAACTATCTGCAGCTGGCAAAGTCACACCCCTGCAAGAGCATGAGGCAAATCACAGTCAGTTGCTGTGCACAATCTGAAGCAGCCCCATATTCCACATCTAGGATTAAAACGAAAACATAATTGCATGATATCACATGAAAAAAAAACCATGATGTGTTTTTCAAAGAAACGGAACCTCCAAAATTGTCACTACACTCTGGTCCTGGGCTGGTAGTCTTGGGATATATATATATATATATATATATATATATATATATATATATATATTTTTTTTTTTTTTTAAAGTAAGCTGAGCAAGGCAGAAGAAGCAAGCAAGTAACGTCAGCTCCTGCTTCCTGACCTGCTTGAGTTCCAGTCCTGACTTCCTTTGGTGATGAACAGCAGTGTGGAACTGTAAGCGGAATAAACCCTTTCCTCCCTGATTTGCTTCTTGGTCATGATGTTTGTGCAGGAATAGAAACCCTGACTAAGACTAAGACACCCTGTATCACAGGAAGTAGTTTAATGATAACATCGCCCTCTTTCTCTCTTTCTGACCCCTGACTTTATTCAGGGATCTCTTTCCTTTCCTCTCCCTCCGTTTTTCTCTCTTATCTAGTGTTACAGGGTTGAAAGGGTGGACAAAAAGGGGTGGAGAGAAAGAAGAGCCCATAAAACAACAAAGACTGGCTACACCAGAGTTTGGGTCCCAGCACTCGCATTAGAAGCCAGGCAGACATGGTGGCCCTTTGTAATCTCAGCACTCAGGAGGCAGAGACACAGGGTTCCCTGAGCAAGCTGGCCAGCTACACTGGCTCCAGGATGAATGAGAGACCCTGCTTCCACAAAGAGACATTGAGGAAGAGAGCTGATGCCAACCAACTTCATGCCTCCACGTGTAAATATATACAAGTACACATGCTCCCACATACATGTAAATGGACACACACATACACACATACCTTTTATACACATGCCACAGTAAGTGAATAGATGAACCAGTGGGGGGAGCAGTTTTCTGGGACTGGTTTACATACCAGACAGACTGAGATCCCCAATTCCTGTCTCACATAGGTGAGTGTCCTCTGTCACATGCTCTGGGTGGCAGGGGCTGGGGTGGGAGTGGGGTGCCAGCTGCTCAGTAATCACAGCACAGGTAGGGGGGAGCAGGAGACGACTCAAGATCTCGGACTGTGACCTGTCACATAGCATCGCCCTACGATCCACCATCATGTCTGTGTGCTGCCATCTTCCCTGAGCCTATTCCCGAGTCTGAAAAGTGATCTCATTTTCCCTTTAAAGAACACAAACCCTAGTTCTCTCTATATCTAACTGAATGAGTCAACCCTATGACTCATCGCTCAAAGACAGCTTGGGACCCAGTCCAGCCCAGGAAGCAGGCTCCTCAGGATAAGAGGACAAGCTTACGAAAACTAGAGTCAGGTGTGGGTTTGTTTGTTCGTTTGTTTGTTTTGTCCTCTGCTGCTTTATGTGAATTAGAGGAGGAGGGAAGCATGGGTCAGGTCCTGTCCTGGTGCATAAAACCATCATCAGATGTGAGCAACCTCCTAGTGTTATATGATGACATTCCAGCCCCTGTCTCTCTGGGAAGCCAAATGTCTGTCCGAAACTTAAAGTATCCCCCTTTCTAAATTTCGGCATCTTGAACTGTGGTTGTGATCCCATATGGGGGAGTAACATAACTGAATGAAGAGAATTGCAAAACCATTGGCAACAGTGGAGTTTCTGACACGCAATGTGTATTGGATCTGCGGTGTCTCCAGCTATGCTGCTGTGTTCCCGCCTTGGCACATGGCACGGTGCATACCATCATGCCACACAATGCCAGTAATTAGCGCTTGAGACACGTCAGGTCAGATATAAGTTATTGTGGGGTTTATTATGTAATTTTATTTATTTATTTATTTGTATAGCTGTGAGTCTTAGTTTGAGTTTTATTGCCGGGAAGAGACACCATGACCAAGGCAACTCTTAGAAAGGAAAGCATTTAGTTGAGGCTGACTTACAGTCTCAGAGGTTTAGTCTATTATCATCATGGCGAGAACTACAGCGGCGGCGGCGGCAGGCAAGCAGACGCGGTGCTGGAAGAGCTGAGAGTTCTACAGCTTGATCTGAAGACAGCCGGGAGGAGACTGGAATTCCACACTGAGCGGAGCTCAAGCATAAGAGACCTCAAAGCCCACCTCCACAGCGACCCACTTCTCCCAGTAAGGCCACACCTCCTACTGGTGACATTCCATATGGCCTAGCATTCCAATGCATGAACCTACGGGGCCATTCCTATTCAAACCACCACACTATGACAGAAGTGTAAAGGTCAGAGGACAACTTGAGGGAGTCGCTTCTCTCCTTCCACCATATGGGTCCCAGGAATCAAACTTAGGATGTCAAGTTTAGCTTAGTGACAAATTCCCTTACCTGTTAAGACATCTCGCTGCCCATACAATACAGGGAGTTTTACTATACACTAAAAGTGTTCTACTCTTAGAGAAACATAATGGCTTCATTGTGAGGAAAAGACTGACAGGGACACCGAGAGGCCCATGTGCTGCGTGGCCGCAGGAGCTACTACAACGTGTGGTAGTGGGGTGGACGAGAAAGAGAAGGGGAACGGCTTGATCACCATACAGAGAGGCAGAACTGGAGGCGAGAGGGTGGAGAGGGTGGGAGCCTGGTGTGGATGGCCTGCCCTGCCACCTGAGGCCACGGTGAAGTCCCAGCCTGTCCTGCCACCGAGGGCCATGTCTGGATCCATGGCCATGCAGCCCTAAGGGTCTGTGTCGACGTCAGTGGTTTGACTCATATTCCCACTAAAGACCATGTGAATGTCCTGCTCTAGGCTGCTGCCTGGAGCATGCTGATGTCCAAGGGAGTCGAAGAGCTGGCCCCGCCCCTCACTGCTGCAGCACTCAGGAGAATGGGCTCTATACCTCACCTGGGCAGCACAGTAGAGCTGGCCCCGCCCCTCACCAGCGGCAGCATTGGGGGAGGTAGCCAGGGTGATGTCGGTGAGTAGGCCCTGGTAGTATGAGCTCAGGAGATCTGGCAGACTGACCAACTCAGCCACCGCCCAGGCCCAGACCCAGGGCTTTGATTGCGGCCCATACCTACAGCTACCTCATCTGTGACCTGCTGGATCTGGTGGAGGGGCTGCTTCTCCAGGTCCAAAGCTGCGGGACCTCCATGACACAACAGCAGGATGTCCCCGTGAGGATCCAGGATTGAGAGTGTAGCAGAAGCCAGAGGCCTCAAACCAGACCCATGACTCACTGCAATGAACATTTGCAAGTAAATGTTTGGGCAAAGGCCGAGCAGTGGTGGTGCATGCCTTTAGTCCCAGCACTTGGGAGGCAGAGGCAGGTGGGTTTCTGAGTTCGATGCCAGCCTGGTCTACAAAGTGAGTTCCAGGACAGCCAGGGCTACACAGAGAAACCTTGTCTCAAAAGAAGAAAAAAAAAAAGAGCTGTTTGGGCAAAAGGGTATACTGTGACACATTGTTTTTGTTTTTAAAGCTTTATTTATTATCTGTGAGTATACTGTAGCTGCCTTCAGAAACTCCAGAAGGGGGTGTCAGATGGTTGTGAGCCACCATGTGGTAGCTGGGATTTGAACTCAGGACCTTCGGAAGAGCAATTGGTGCTCTTAACCGCTGAGCCATCTCTCCAGCCCTTCTATGGTTTTTCTATCAGTAAACTTTTAATGTGTACACATGTTATATATATATATATATGTATACATATATATATATATATATACACACACACATATATACACACACATACACACACACACATACAAACACACATGCATACTCAGGGTTATGTAAAAATTTCTCAGGAGGAAAGGGATCATAGATTGGTCGGAAATTTTTAAGAAGGCCTGCTCTAAGCAGATTCCACTAGAGGCCTGATTAACAGGACTTAGTAAGAGTGTCCCACCCCTAGACTTAACCTCAGAAACCAAACCCACCTACTTGACCTCCCAGATGAACTGCATCACTATGCCCTTCACCAGAGCTTTTACAAAAGTCCCTCCTAGTCCTTGGTTCCTCATCTGTAACAAGGGTGTCCTAGTTGGATTACCATTGCTGTGATGAAATACTATGTGGTATAAGACTATGCTTGGCCCACAGGAAGTAGCACTATTAGGAGGTGTGGCCTTGTTGGAGGAAGTGTATCACTGTGTGGGTGAGCTTTGGGGTCCTATGCTCAGCCTCTGTCCGTTGCAGAAGAGACCATTCTTCTGTCTGCCTGTGGATCAAGATGTAAAACTCCCATCTCCCTCTGCAGCACCATGTCTGCCTGCACGCTGCCATGCTTCCCGCCATGATGATAATGGACTGAACCACTGAAACTGTAAGCCAGCTCCAATTAAATGTTTGCCTTTATAAGAACTGATTTGGTCATGGTGTCTCTTCACAGCAAGAAAACCCAAACTAAGACACACTGTGACCAAAGCAACTTGGGGAGGAAAGGGTTTATTGCACTTAAGGAAAGTCAGAACAGGAAGCCCAACAGAGCAGGCACGTGAAGGCAGGAGCCGATGCAGAAGCCATGAGGGGTGCTGCTGACTGACTTACCCCTAATGGCTTGCTCAGCCTGATTTCTTTAGACCCAGGACCACCAGCCCAGGGATGACTCCACCCACAATGGGCTGGGCCCTCCCCCATCAATCACTAATTAAGAAAATGCCCTAGAGCTGGATCGTGCAGAGGCGTTTCCTCAGCTGAGGTTCCCTCCTTTCGGGTGACCCTACCTTGTGTCAAGTAACAGAAAACTAGGCAGGGGGAAGAGTCATGTACTCCACAAGCTATCCCCTCCAAAACTGCCCAGAGGCAACATCATCCTCAACATTTCAACTCCATGGAGGAGTAGAGAGCTTTGTTTCCATGGTGTAGATGAGAAAGCTGAGGGAGAGAGAGTAAGCAGCCTACACTCAAGAAGAGAGAGAGCCAGGGCTTGAACCCAGCCGGTCTGTCTGCATGGCCACCCGCAACACAGCACATGACCCATGACCAGCAACACTGAGACAATGCTGTTCAAGCCTCAAGGGGCCCTTTGAGGCCATCTAGACCAAGCCTTCCTCACAAATGTAGCCACTGCTGCTGGCATATGGTCACCTAGAGGCTGGTGCAGAAACTAACCCCAGGCTTTGGAGCTAGAGTGTCGCCTTAGGGTTTTACTGCTGTGAACAGACGCCGTGACCAAGGCAAGTCTTAGAAAGGATGACATTTAATTGGGGCTGGCTCACTGGTTCAGAGTGTTAGTCCATCAAGGTGGGAGCAGGGCAGCATCCAGGCAAGCATGATACAGGCAGAGCTGAGAGTTCTACATCTTCATCTGGGCTAAGCATAGTCAAACTACCACAAAGTATTTCATCACAGCACTAGTAACCCAACTAGGACACCCTTGTTACAGATGAGGAACCAAGGACTAGGAGGGACTTTTGTAAAAGCTCTGGTGAAGGGCATAGTGATGCAGTTCATCTGGGAGGTCAAGTAGGTGGGTTTGGTTTCTGAAGGCTGCTAGTGGAAGACTGCCTTCCAGGCAGCTAGGTGGAGGGTCTTAAGCCCACGTCCACAGTGACATACCTACCCCAACAAGGCCATACCTCCTAAAAGTGCCACTCCCTGGGCCAAGCATTTACAAACCATCACCAGTATCTATTTAGATGCTCTTGGTTGATGCAGCCCAGACTTGTATTCAGATCGATGGTATCAAATACCCCAGGTAGAAGTACAGAGGGTACCAAAACCTCGGCCTGCACCTCATCTCTAGGAGTACCTCAGGCTCGATGATACCTTCTTTATACCCACAAAGGCGCTGCTCTTTCTGATGTCTTGTTTCAGAAGAGGAGGTTCTGAGGTCTCTGGGAGCCAAGGAAAGACGAGGAAACGCGTCATATTTCTGAGTGTTTGTAATTTTAAGACATTTTTATGTGTTTTGTTTTTGAGACAGGGTCTTATAATACAGCCCCTTCTGCCCTGGAATGATAGTCCAGACTGCTCTCAAACCTAAGATGCCATTGCCTCAGCCTCCCAAGCACTGGGATAGTGGGCACATGCCATCCAGCTAAGATAAGCTTTTTCTATAGCTGAGAGGTAAGGTTTCGAAAAGGACCAGCTCCAGTGGCACACTCAGTCAATCGACAAACACTACAGAGTATCTGCTCTGCAGCAGCCCCCCACACACACAAATGTGTGCAGGACAGCATGTTTCAGGCCTCCTCCCCAAGTCAGCACTAAGAGAGCAGAAAACAGCGGAATGCTCTCTAGGCTCCAGAAACAGCGTTCATAGCACATGGCGGCTCACACGGTCAGGCTGGGGTAAGATTTGAATTATGCACAAGAGTTAGACAGGGAACAGGATTGGAAAGGATATTCTGGGCCGTGGGAACAGCTCGTGTAAGTGCTCAGAGGTAATGAGAGGCGTGATGGAGACATCAAAGGGCTTTCCCTCACGGCCTGAGCTGGAATCAGCAAGGGGAGTCTGCCTGCTAATGCCAGCACCTGTGTTCCCAGAGTTCAGCCAAAGGCTGTTTGCTGCTCTTGGGACACTTCCTGCCCAGGGACTAAAGAACCACCTGCTTCTGGAGACCCCGGAGTGAAAACATCCGGGGACCTCATACAAAGCCAAACTTCACTTTATACCCTACAGCGAGAGAGATGTTCATCACATTTGTCAGCACAACCTAAGCCGGTAGGGAGAGCTAGCTCCTTACAGTGGGAAATCATGTCTTCCCTTGACAGCCTCTCTAAAACTGATTATGCCAAAAGGGTTCTCCCGCATTCAGCAGCCTCTGTTTACAAATGACCCCAGTATTTCCCCTCCGCTCCAACCCAGGCGTCTTTCTCCAATCGTGAGTGTGTCACGTTGGTGAGTTATACCAGGCAGTACTACATGCAGGGTAGACAACAATTCTGGGAGGATTTTTTAAAGATTTACTTTAATGATATATGTATGAGTGTTTAACCTGCACGTATGCCTTGCCCGACATGCATGCAATGCCAGCATAGGCCAGAAGAGGGCATCAGATCTCCCAGAACTGAAGTTACAGATGGTTGTGAGCCAACAGGTGGTTACTGGGATCCAAACCCAGGTCCTTTACAAAGGCAACAAATACCTCTAACCACTGAACTATCTCTCTAAAGCCTCTGGAAGGATTTTAAAAATAAGATTATTTGTGGCTGAAATTGTCAATCATGTGCACATTTAGGGAGGAGAAACAATCCCAGGTGGCTTTGGAAAAGTGAGAATTTGGCTAAGGGAGAGGAAATAGCGTTCCAGGAAAGGCTCAGCACTGGCAAAGGCCCTTCTTGGCTACCTGTTTGCCCGTCCAGTAACCCTGCATTCCCCTTACAGTAGTTAATCTGTCTCCTCCTAGTGGTGGGAGTGAGAAATGTCCCCCGCAAGCTCATTTGAACAGGTTCACTGGCTCCCCAGCTGATGGCACAGTTTGGGGAGGTTTAGGAGGTGTGGCCTTGCTGGAGGAAGTGCATCACTGGGGGCGGGCTTTAAGAGTTCATAGAGTGGTCCTATTTCCTGTTTGCTCTCTGCTTCATGTTTGTGGTGAAGATATGATCATCCCTCAGCCTCCTGTTCCTGCCGCTGTGCCTACCTAAAGCTTCTGACATTCCTCTCCACGTGATGGGCTCTGAAACGTGATGGTTCTACCCCTCTGGAACGGTGAACCAAAATAAGCTCTTTCTTCCATAAGTTGCTTTTGGTCACAGTGTCTTATCACAACAGCAGAAAAGTAACTAAAACACTCCAATAAAAATTTCTGAAAATGCAGCCGTGCCACGGAAAGGAAATAGAGTGACTTCTAAATCCACTACCAGCCAGACGTGGTTCCATTCATGTTTGCATGCCTTTCAAGGCTTCCGTTCTGTTGGTGGAAGGCTGTGCTTTGCCAGGCTGGTGCTGTCTGAGGGGCCTAGGGCGGGGTGCCGGGCATGGGGTTGGGTACTGGGTCTGGGTGCTGTCTGTGGGTGCTGGGTGCTGAGGGTGGGTGCTGGTGCTGGATGCTGTCTAGGTTCTGGGGCTGAGTGCTGGGGCTGGGTGCTGTCCGTGCTGCTTTCTCATTTCAGTGGTCAATGAATCTTTACCAGGATGCAGATGTTTCGCACCACTGTTCTTGCAATGTCTATGTTCCTTTTGTATATTGGTTACTTTAACCATTGCTCAGACAAAATACCCAGCAAATGGGAGGAAGGGCTTACGGTGGCTCCTGATGTGGGGGTGCCATTTGTCACTGTGGAGAAGGCGTGGTGGAGTGAATGTGGGTGACAGTCACAGTGTCTGGAAGCAGAGGACAACGAACGCTGAGTTCAGCTCACTTTCTATTTCTTATTCAGCCTGAGACCCCACCCACAAAAAGGTGCTGCCCACACTTAGAATGGGTCTTCCCAACTCAGTCCATCAGACTAATCCAGAAGCTCCCTCACTGGCGTGAGCAATGGCTTGTCTCCATGGTGTCTTAGTTACTGTTCTGTGGCTGTGAAGAGACACTATGACCATGGCTGTGAAGAGACACCATGACCATGGCAGCTTTTATAAAAGAAATCATTTACTTGAGGCTGGCTTACAGTTTCAGAGGGTTAGTTCATTATCCTGGTAGGAAGCATGGATGTAAACATGGTGCAAATCTAAGAGCTATATCCTGATCTACGAGCAGAGACAGATAGACAGACACAGAGAGACAGAGAGACAGAGAGAGAGTGTGTGTGCCTGGGCTTTGCATGGGTTTTTGAAAACTCAAAGCACACCCTCAGTGACATACTTCCTTCAATAAACCACACCTCCTAATCCTTCTAATCCTATCAAAGAGTTTCACTCCATGGTGATTAAGTGTTCAAATATCTCTGCCTATGGGGCCATCCCCTTCAACCATGACAGTGGGTCTAAATCCAACAAGGTTGACGATCAAGAGTAACCATTGCATCTTACTTTGGATGGAAACCATTATTCATTTAACCAAAGCCTGATTTTGCCATTTTGCGGCATGGAGTGCCCTCTTGCTCTTGTGGCGTTCTCTCTCTCTCTCTCTCTCTCTCTCTCTCTCGTGTGTGTGTGTGTGTGTGTGTGTGTGCACACGTGAGTACATATGTGTATGTGTCTGCCTGCCTGCCTGTCTTCTGTCTCTGTCTCTCTGTGTCTCTAATTTTTCTGTATCTTTCTCTGTCACACGAATGTTCCCAACTTATCACATTGTTCATTTGTTTGTTTACCTGTGAGACCCATGTGTGCTGTGGTACACGAGTGAGTGTGGCGTTCAGTAGGAGTCGCTTCTTTCTCTGTGAGTTGCTTCCACAATGTGAATCCCAGGGATCCAACTCAGGTTGTTCAGCTGGACAGCAAGTGCCTTTACCCTCAGAGCCATTTTGCCAGCGCCCAAATTCCTTGACATTCCATTCCCATTCTAGTTCACCTTCTGTTGTTGCTGTGATGAAAACCGTAACCAAAAGCAACCTGGGGAGGGAGGCATTTGCTTCAGCTGGCATTTCAGGTCACAGCCCAGCCCTGATGTCCTGATTTGAGTTCTGAGTGCTGGCCTCCTCACTGGCTCATGCTCCGCCAGCTTTCTTATACAGCCCAGGCCCACCTGCGCAGGGATGGCGCCGCCCACAGTGGGCTGGGCTCTTCCATACCAATCATCATCCAAGCCAATTTTTCAGACATGGCTGCAGGCCAATCTGATCTGGGCAATTCTTCCACTGAGTCTCAGATGATTCTAGGCCATGTGGAGCACACAGCCAACAGGACACCTCCCCTCTTTCCTGCACAGACCCAGACAGAGCTAGAGGACCTCATCAGATTCCTTCCTCTCCTGCACCACAGAAACCCCAAGGAAAGCCTTCCTGTTCCACACATCTGGCGCAGCTGCAGCTTGTCCTCTTGGCCAGTCACCTTGGTCCACGACTGTCCCCTCTCACCATGGCTTTTCTTCTCTGCATGTAATCTTTCTACTCCAGCATGTCCCTAAAGCCATGAAAGCCCCTTTCTCCACCAGGGTCCATTCCCAAGGAACTTTACTACAGAGGAGCTGGTTCTCAAGTGGTAAGAGACTGTGGGTCCAGTCATAAGCAGGAAGCAGCCAGCATCCCCACAGAAGTGTTATCCCGCCCGCCCGCCCGCCCTTCCACCTACAGGGAAGGACAAAGGGGCCATGGTACCTGGGCTGCTCAGTTTTGGGTTTTGTTTTGTTGGTTTGGTTTTTTTTTTTTTTCCTTATTTGTTTTTGTTTTTGTTTGGGGTTTGTTTTTTTGTTTTTGTTTTTGTTTGGGTTTGATTTTATTTTGGTTTGGTTTGGTTTGCTGTTGTTTGCTTTTGTTTCTTTTTGTTTGGTTTTTTGTTGTTTTTGTTTTCCTGTTTTGGTTTGTTGCTATTTTGGTTTGTTTTCATCAATGTGACAGAAAGTAGTGTCACTTGAGAGGAGGGAACTTCAAGCAGGATAATAGTAACAACCCCATCAGTGATTTTCTCCATCAGGAGTACCAGTAAGCAGCACTCCTCCATGGCTTCTGTGTCAGTGCTGGTCTCCAGCTTCTGCCCTGTGTGAATTCCCGCCTTGGCTTCCCTCAGTGGTGCACTGTTACCTATAAGCCAGGAAACCCTTGCCTTCTCAAGGTGTTTTCAGCTGCAGTGGTTCTCACTGCATAGAGAACAACCTAGGACAGTGCCAGGGCTGGAAAAAAACCAAGGCTGGAAGGGCTCCAGAGGAGACGCAGCCACTGCTGGGGTGCCACCCAATGGGGTCACAGTGAATGAGAAGCACCTGGCTTCTCCAGCGTGACTCCAGCGCCTCCCTTGGCCTCAGCCTCTCAGGAGGCAGCTGGCAAAGCTGCTGAGAAATGTGGTTTCTACAAATGATGGAGAGCGAAAAGCTGGCTCTCAGGTTAGATAAACTGTAGCAGTTAGAACACAGAAAGGAAAACTCAGCACAAGTTCCCACCTAGCAGA